>NC_056718.1:464874-534874 GCF_018831695.1 Puntigrus tetrazona
TTCCCACCACCTTTTCCAGCAGTGCGTATCAAATCTCATGGTCAGTGGTATTGAACGCAGCCCTAAGGTCCAATAAAACAAGAACAGCTGAGGACCCTAAGTCAGCTGCATTCAGTAAATCATTTAAACCTTCATCAAAGTCAACCCAGAACTATTATAAGCCCTGAAACCTGACTGAAAAAAAATATTGATTCAAACAGGAGTGTAATTGATTCAAATCTACATTCTCCAAAATCTTAGATAGAATAGCTTTTTTTTTTCTTCTTCGAAACAACAGCCTGCTGATTAGGGACTACTCCTGTTAAAAGACTATTATTTATTTAGTCAAGACCAGAGAGTGTTCATGTGGAAATAATGCTAACAATATCATGTTATTCTAACAATCAGTAAAGATTTCGCTGCAAAAAGAACATGCTAAACGGCCTTGTGTTTAAGCACTCGTCCACTGTAAAAAAGTTATTTCAACTTGATTTTTTTATTTAGTCAACTAAAATATTCCGGTTGTCACTAAAGTTAAAATTAAGTAACTTAAAATTTCAAGTTGACTCAACAAAAAAATTTGGGGTAGTGGGGTATTTCAAGTTGAAACAACAATTGTTTGTACAGATACATTTTTGCACATTTCTGCAAAGGCGCAAAGAAATATTTTAACTTAATGAGTCACTTTATGTTGTACAAATCAGTATTTGATTCCTGGGATCTTTAAGGCGCAAGAACATACGGTTTCCCTATAGAGCGAGAGAATAAAAAGCTTCTTCTGTGACAGACTGTAAAAGCTGTAACAAGACAGATGTAATAACATAAATGTAATATCATTTAGAAAGCATCGTTCTGTCCTCATCTGCTGACCTTTAGGTCATTCTAAACCTGTACTGAACTTTTATTAGACTTTTACCGAGCTTTACAACATCTGTCCACATTTATTGTCCTCGAATCGAAGAGAGCAGCGAGAGGATTCTTCTGAATGTTTCCACAAAAGAGGGTTTATGTATTGATTAAATATTCCTTTCAGAGTGCATTTGCTGGGGTTACTAAAGCGCTTCATCTTACCTGACTCATCTCTACGGTATAAATTCAGTTCGGACCTGTAAGCAGAATCACAAAATGAAACGTTCTGACTTTTGACCCGTATTAGAATAATATGGGGGAAAAGTGAAATCCACTAGCACACACACACACACACACACACACACACACACACACACACACACACACACACACACACAAGGGCTCCATGAATGTTTTCATAGGTGGACTCTCTAGGAAGTCCCTCTTTTCATCTTCTGATGCTGCTCTCTGTTGCTTATCCTTCCCCGCTCTCTTCACCGCTCAATCTTTGATGACGGATCCGGTTTCTTCTGTATCTGGCCATCTGTGTGCTGACCCTCAGGCTCTCCGTGGAGTTTACAGCAGCAGTCCAGCACACGTGGCCAGTGACTCCAGATCTTCACCCTCCGGTCCGGACTAACAGGAGCCAGTGGGAGTCGGGTTGAACCGCTGATTCAGTTCTGATCTGATCCTCACAGTAAAGCAACAGTACGGTGTCTGCGACTGGGACATTATTAACACAAAGCCTTCTCATCCGCGGTCTTCGAAAACCTGGCGACAAAATTACATTTCATTAAAATAGTTTTTTTTGTTGAAGAAGTACGAAAAAGGAAAGCTGTATAGCTGGAATTTAAATTTGCTTTATACAAAGTTATAGAAACTTATTAAGCACACTTCTTTTTGACGAGAGAATAAGTGATCGTTGCTTCAGATCTGTTAATTGATCTAAATTCAGCTGGCATGCTGTACTTCCTTCCAATTAAAGTTTGGCTTTTGTGGTTCTTAATGGTCACACCTACATTAAATATGTTTTTCTAGCGACGCGTTGACTAGTCATTGCAATACTTAGTAAATAATAAAATAAAATGATGAAAAGTAATTGTTTAAAAGAGCGGTTTTCTTTGTGGTTTGGCGAATCTGAGCTGCGTTTGAGAGCTTGTTGAGATCTCTCCTGAAAGAGGAGGTGTCGTTTTGTCGGGTGAAACATCTTTCTGTGTCTCCTTCGGTTAATGTCGTTGCTGGAGGAGAATGATGAAGATGTTAAGCGCATGTTATGTGTGATACTTCTTCCACAGAACTGTGTGTGTGTGTGTGTGTGTGTGAGTGATCGTAATGCAGGTGGAGTCAGTCAGCAGCGTATTTGTCCAGCTCAATAAACCCGTTTCCCAGCTCCGACACTGTGTGTGTGTGTGTGTGTGTGTGTGTGAGTGAGTGAAAGGCAGAGCGCAGCTAACATTGTTATTACTCTCAATTTCATTTTTCAGAAAATGTGATTGAATTCATAATGCTTCACAAGATATATGAGGCAGCAGTCACGCTGTTAGCCGAGGAGAGAAAATGCTTATTATATTTGGCTTATGTATTTTGCCTCGCATTACAAATGTAATGTGGGCGCGCCGCGTCTGAGATCTACGACAAAGCAAATGTTAAGAGGCGCGGAGGTATGAAATATGAATGCTGTCTACACGTATGGTTTTCTCATAGCACAACGCACCATTTATCAGAGGTGATCTACTGCAGTGGAAATGTCATGTGACGCGTGGTGCTTAAAGCCAATGTTTTGATTGGTCCATGCATTATTTAAGTTTGACATTTCAAGGGCTGACAGGAAGTGGTCCGAGAGACATGTGACTAGGAGACCAAACCTCGACTTCAGAGTAAAATACGCAGTCGGTGCACATCAGGGGCTCTGTTTCAAACCTAACAGAATCAGCGTTTTACGACTGTAGATGCAAAGACAACGAATATAAGATCAGGAAGATTATGAGATTATGACAGGAAACTGTCGAGGCCCTTTCTTATGTGTCTAACGAGAAATTACATCGAATTTCTAGTAAAGGAATATTGAGTTAAGTTTGACTGACCATAAGAGTCCCCTAAGCTTTTTTGCCCTGTATGTAATCTCAAGATTATAGTTTATAGATAGGATTTTTTTTGATACAACCTGAAATGTTTGGATGTTTTTTTTTTTATTAGAATCAAATGAAAACTAAAAGACTTGAGCCAATACTTTATTCACAACAGAACATAGATAACATAACAAATGTTTAAACAAAAATCTCATTTCATATTTGACGCCATGCAACAAAGGACTGAAAAAGCAGAAAATTTGAAAAGATTCAGCACAGAAAATATCTAACAGCTAATAAAGTTAATTGATATCAGTTATATTATGTCATATTAAAGGGAAGTCTCAATGTCAAATTGCAAAGGCTTCAAAAATCTCAACATCTACAAAGCATAACAACATCAAAAGATCTTGAGAAACGGGAGAAATCTCTGTATATAAGGGACAAGGCAGAACATCTTTTTTGTATGCCTGTGGTCTTCAGGTCTCAGACGACAATGCATCACTCAACGCACAATTCTGTCATCGATATTACTAAATGGGCCCAGGAATACTTCCAGAAACCACTGTCGGTAAACAAGATAACAACTAAAGCTCAAGTGTATAAGTGCGTAACTGCATATGGCCATGGGCATGGGCAGCTTGCATATTCTGGAAGTCGCTATGAATGCTAAAAGGTATATAAAGGTTTTAAAACAACATATGCTCCCCTCCAGATGACGTCTATTTCAGGGAAGACGATGCTAAACCACAACAGGATGGCTTTGTAGTAGAATTGATCTGCTGAAGCCAGATCTTTTGGAGCCAGTTTACCCAATCGTGTTTTGGAACCGCCAAGTCTCAGTAGGAGGGGCCAGGGTAAAAAAAATAAAAATTGTGTCCAATATTTTGAATTTGAACTCCAATACCAAGTTCAATCCTACATACAGCACCTTTAATGATGAACTAATTATTTACACGTCATTATTCTGCTTAATAAGTGATATGTTAATATGTTCTAAGTTATAAATAATTACAGTAAATAATTCAAGTGATTAGATGATGATTAACTAATCATCTACAAAACATGACTATACGTTCATAAATTATTATTAAGTAATATGCTAACGATTTACTAATCTTTCGCAAGTTATCTTAAGTAGCATCATGAAATTATTATAAAGTGTTATCGAAATGTAATGGGACCCTGCTGAATAAAAAAATCCTGATGTCCTCAAACACTGAACATTTGAGTTATTTCTAAAAGTATTATAAGTTAATTAGAACGGTGATATAAAAATATGTACAAAATATGCTGCTATATTACATACATATTCAATGGCATTATTTCAGAAAGACTCTTCTTGTGGTAAACAGATTTTTCACTTTTTATAGATCTCATTCTTCTGATGTATAATCACAATGATGCCGGCCAATGTTATGCTTTTCAGGAAGCCTAGTTACTTAACCTTGCTGTCGTGCCGAAGGTCTCTCTGACATTGGCAGCATTTGCTGTGGCTTCTCTTATAAAACACTAATGCAGTATTGCATCATTTCATACGGCGATCTTCTTGTTGTTCGCAAGGGCTTTCAGGCAAAGACCAGCATCTGTAGTCGCTCTCCAGACCAGGATGGAATATCAATGTTCTGGAGTCTTCATGGAGAATTGTGATCCGCAGTGACTTTGTGTTATGCTAAATGGATCGTGTTATTGTCGAGGACAGATGGGTTCCTGCTTTTCTCTTCTCTGCTGTTCTTTCTGCAGCTGTAAGTGTTTTCAGCACTGACCTAGCCAGTATCCATCTTTAATGTGCGTTATTCAGTTGAGACCCGTGAAGGTTAAAAAAATAATTCACCCAAAAATGAAAATTCTGTCATTATTTAGACACACGCACATCCTTCCGACTCTTTTGAAATGAATATCACACGCAAAACGTTCATTTGAAACACATAATAGCTTATTAAATGATGGAATGGTTTTCTTAGTGCGTTACTGAAAGACTTTACCTTAACCTTAATGTTTAGTCATTCTCAGTCAGAAGCTGTTATAGTTCAAAAGATCTCGTGCAGCTTCGTCTTCTGGAATCTATTGCACAGAAAACACTGTAAAAATGAATATTGCATTGGCTGGCCAGACGTATAGCTCTTTTACCGCTTATTTCAGCATGAGGTTAGCCAGGCCGTCAGGGGTCTATTACCCAGCAGCCCTCATTTACACGCTCCTGTCCGGCCAGTCAGCACTTCCAGAGGCTTGAATTACCTGCTTGATTCATGGCAAATAAAAGTGTATCAACGACACACAAGCATCTGGTGGCCCGCTCATGTCTTTGCTGCACCGTCAGCGGTGAAACCGTTGTGGAAAAACGTCGACCAAAAAATGATTTTTGTAACAAATGTGCACCTGTATTTTGTACAAGACATTCATGAAAAAAGTGCCCAGTTTTGTTGTTTCTCTGAGGACTTTATTAGCCTTACTTTAACCCTTGCTCTGTGTTGAAAAGCCTATTGGATTCAGTCTTTTTCAACTCGTTTTCTTTTAATTAGCACAGCGTTTTGTGTTTCTTTTGTAAATTGATTGATCATATGCCTCACTGATCTGAGCTCATGCAAAAAAAAAAAAACTTTGTGAATTTTGGCAGTTTAGCCAAAAAAATGAGGTGTGTAAATGATGCAAAAACTAAAATGAATAACGGATGATAAAAACAATTAATTCAAGATTTGGCCATTAGTGATAGACAAATATCGGCACCCTTGCAATTAATTCAAATAAATTCAACACTTCTCTCAAAAAAAATATATTGTTTTTGTTTGCACGTAACAATAACACATACGCACACACATACACAAACAGAGAAGAAAAGTCAAACTTTTCATACTCAAAAATGGACTGAACAAAAGTATTGGCACCTTTTTAGCATGTGATGCTCTTGTAATTTGTATTTAGTAAAACTTGTAAAACTGGCGTATTAAACGAACTAGTAGTTGTATTAGTTTTCTTTCAGGAATTATGGGCACTATTGATAAATAAAGAATATTTTGCTGAATGTAGTTTTTTGCTGCTTTAGCTGTGTCATGGATAAAAAAAATGGCAACTAAAGTCCCTGCTTTAATAAATGATGAATTTAATCATTCAAATCAAACGATTCTTTCAAAACTGCTGATTCAATAAGAAACAAAACAAGTGTCTGCGTCCCAAATCCCAATGTGCATACTATCCTTTTTTTTAATTCTATGTGACATTATTAGTTTTGAATACTATTCAGGGAGGGTGGATAGTAGACTATACACATTGGGATGCAGGGAGCGAGTCCATCTGAATGAACGATTGAATCATTGAATCAACCGATTCTTTCAAAAGCAGATTCGTTCAAAGAACAGAACACCATGTTGCTCTGTGCTATTGTACTGCTTGTGCACATGTGCTGATATTCAGAAAAGTAGCCTATATTGTTTGTGCAATGAATATACAACAAAAACCCATTTTTGTTTCATTGCTGGAATTGTAAGGGCATTCTTACTGCATGCTATTGGATTCTTAAGATATGTTTAAATAATATAGGTTTTTTTTTTGGATAATGTCAGCTCTTCTATTGTTTCTCAGTCACACAGCCAATATGTCAGGGGAATGTATTTAAATTATAAGCATGATAAAATCACCTTTTAAACGAACCTCAGAACCCTTTAGAGCAAAAACTGACTTGGATGTTCAAAATTAATCATCCAAAGGGGATGGTAATTCGAGCCCTGGGTGGGGGCAATATAATCACATTGCAACCAGAAAAATAGAGAGAAATGGACTCAACCTTTGTGTCGTGTGACACACTGAAGTGTGAAGAGTTATCTGTGGACTTCAGAGAATAAAATGTGGAAAAACATGGACAATCTCAAGGCTACAAGTTCATCTCCAGAGCTCCTGTGTTGATTGTGTGCAACATCATCGACAGGTTTACTGCCCATGGCACTGTAGCTAACCTCCCTGGACTTGGACGGAAGAGCAAACTTAATTAAGAATTACAATGTTTGAATAATGGATAAAGAACCTTGATTAACTTCCAAAACAATTCAAGCTTATCTGCAGACACAGGGTACGACAGTGTCCATCACCATCTGGATGAAAAGAGACGCTATGGTAGAAGACCCAGGAGAACATTACTACTGACACAAAGACATTAAAAAGCAAGACTGGAGTTTGCCAAAACTACAATCCTTTTGGGAGAACATACTCTGGACAGATGAGACAAAAAGTAGAGCGCAACGTAGTAGCCAGTGTCAGAAAGCTGCGTCTATACCAGAGGTCATGGTCGCATGGTCTTCCAGCAGGACAATGACGCAAAACACACTTCAAAGAGCCACCAGAATTGGTTAAAAACAAAACACAGAAGAGTTCTGAAATAGTCAACAATGAGTCCAGATCTGAATGACATAGAACACCTGTGTGAAGATTTCAGAACCGCAGTTGAAGGCAACCTTCAAATCTGAACAAACCTGAAGCAGTGGTCCAGAATTCCAGTAGAGAGGTGTAAGAAACTCATTCATGGTTAAAGGAAGCGAGTGATTTCAGTAATTTTTAGGGTTAATGACTTCAAATAGGTTAAAAAAAGTAGGTAGTTGAAAGTAGGTTGAAAATCAAACAAACAAAACAGGTATAAGAGAGCTTTAAGATAAATTCAGTGATTGTATCACTGACTGAATTGTGTCTTGCAGCATATGGGGATAATACTCCTAATAATAAAGTCAACTATTTCTAACATGTGACCTTCAGACCACAAAACCAGTCATAAGGGTCATTTATTTGAAACTGAGATGTATACATCACATGAAAGCCAAATAAATATGTTTCTCTTTGCTGTATGGTTTGTTAGGGAAGGATCATATTTGGCTGAGATACATCTATTTGAAAATCTGGAATCTGGATTTGGAGATTGCAAAAAAACAACACATCAAAATATTGAGAAAATTGCCTTTAAGATGTTCAAATAAAGCTTTTAGCAATGCATGTTACTAATAAAAAATATGTTTTGATATTTTTACGGTAGGAAATTTACAAAATATCTAAACGTAAGACAATTTTTACTTAATATCGTAACGATTTTTGGCATAAAAGAAAAGAGGATAATTTTGACCCATACAATGTATTGATGGTTATTGCTACATATATGCCTGTGCTGCTGATGACTGATGATTTTGTGCTCCATGCTCACACATGTGGAAGATGGTTAGAAGAGTTGATGTGTCCAGTCCTCTGACTAGTTTTGTCTGTATGCTTGAAAGTCAAACTGTGACTCATTTGTTGAGCGGTCTTTCACCCGCTCCTAGTTTTATGTAAAAGACACGACAAATAAACTAGAACATTCTTTGTTCAGCGTGATCTTCGAGGGTCTTTGTGTACCTGTCCGTCAAAGGCGAAGGTGGATTGTTTAAGATGTATTCACCGAACGGACGAGCTCGGATGGGACGTGATTCACCTCACAGACACGCGGCTCAAACTCCAGGGAGGTGAAAGGAGGAAATGACAGAGCTCTTGTTGCGCGTCTCTGGCCTGCTGTAATGGATTTAACAGATGGACGTGTGTTGTGTTCTTGGAGGAGGTGGGCTTGACAAGAACAGTCTGTCCGAGATGTGCACAGTTCTGCTGTTCTCACAAGGGCCTATTATATGCTGTGAACATGTAGGAGTGTGTGTATGCTGGGAGATACACACAACTACTGTACACCGGCCCAAAGCCTGTTACGGTGCTGTGAATATAGAATAGTGCGTAGGTGGCTTTGTGTCTTTCTGGGTTTCTGTAAAACATCCTCGAGCTTAAACAAATGTACACTCCCCTGCAGGTTTATTTCATCTTTTAGTTTTTGATCGCGTTAAATCGATTGATTGATTGAATATTGATTAGGTGTTTATATGTACAATGAAGTCTCCTCTGTTCACCAAGGATGCATTTATTTTCATCAAAAATACAACAGATATAGTACAATACCACAAGTTTCTTGACAACTAATGTTACGTTTATTAAAGACACAATCACGCTGGAGCAGAGTGGGCTTTCTCAAGACCACAGGGCTGGTCTCAGAAAGTCCTCAGGTTCAAAAGACCCCCAACCTTTAGCTTCTCAACTAAAATCCAAACACACTTCTACCACCAACCCTGTAATAGAAGCACAACTCGACCGCTAGATCAAAGTGGCCTGGAGAAATGAATGTACGGGCCAGGAGCCTAGAAAAAACATTTGTCTCTATGTGGAAGTAGTGGAAACCACTTTGTTGTTTGAGTTCTGCAACAAGAACTCTCCAAAAATGTCATTTCTGTCAGTTTTCATGGTAGGATGTAGCCTACTCCATTTGGTCAAATCAGTGTAGCAATTTTAAAGGGATCATTCACCTCAAAATGAAGATATTGTCACCATTTCTTCACTTTCATGTCATCCCAAACCCTAAATCTATTTTTTTCCATCTGTGGAGCACAAAAGACATTTGCCCAACCCTTTTTCATACATAGACAGTTCATGGTGACTGTACTATAAGTAATATGTTAGCAAGAACACGCTGTTATTCTCTGTGCGCTCTCAAATCTTCACCGGCACCAGGTTGGATGTTTTTTTGTATATCTGGAGGATAATGATATTTGAGAATGAGGCTTACATTTAATCTGTCCCAAACGCCAAGCATTATCATACGGCTTCGGAAGACTAATATAATACATACAGAAGAGTGTAGTGAAATCCTTGAACACCATGCAGGTTTGGAATGAGATGAATATAAGGATGACATTTGGAGCTTTTCTCTGTATTAGAGACTGAGTGTCTGCTGGGAGAAGATCTGCACCTAGAAAACATAGCTAAATCTTCTCACTTCCCCCAAAACATGTCCTACTGTTTCATATGGACCCCATTAAGAAAAGAGAACAGACTCCCTTGGCAAACCGCAGTCTATCAGCTCTAAAGGCTGTTTCACATGCTGTCGACTATCCCTCATGCAATGAAGCACCAAGCTACAGGGTTACCGTGTTTCTCTCAGGTCAAGCGTTGTAACACGAAGCTCAGTGTTTAAGCAATTGTGACTTTGATTCATTTGCCCTTGACGTTACAAAAGCGTGGAAAACGATTACTGGACTACTGAGGTATCATTATAAGGCTGTAATATGGCTTGAGTCACGAAACAACATAGAAACTCTGACTTTAGTAAAATGGCTCTTCTGTGATGATATCTACATGCAACACTCTCCATATGGCGGTCAAAGGGCTACAGGAGAAGTCCTGCCATGAAAGAGACATAATCCACTCTCCAGCATTTTAAGCAGTGAACTCATTCCTTTTAAAATGCAGCGTTTGATGTTAATCAATTCACCGCTCCACATCCTGCCATAATTGCCAGGCCTTCTTTTATGGAAGTGCTTTATAGGCTGATATGTGTTCGGCTCAACTAAAGAGCCAAAAAGAAAAAAGAAATGGATAAAAGGAAAGTCTGTTTATAGAGTCTGATCCAATATTTTCTCTTTCTTGTACCATCATTTGTGCTCTCTCTATTGTCCTCTGAGTATAAAACACCACTAAACGCTAACCAGGAGACTTTCAAACATGGAATGTTTAATATGTTTAATGGTCAGTTTAATAAAGAGCTATTGAGACCAATACTTTTGACCTACAGCCCGAATTCTGGAAATATTGGGATGTTTTTTAAATGTGAATTAAATGAAAATGAAAAATGTCAAATCACATGAGCCAATATTTTGTTCACATAGAACATACATAATATAACAAATGTTTCAACTGAGAATTATTTTAGATTTTATGCATAAAAATTGCTCATTTTAAATTTGATGCAGGTTTGCCATGTTACCATGGAGCATGTTTACCATGGTGTAGCATCTCCTCTTCTTTTCAAAACAGTTTGAACGTCTGGTCATCAAGGTTTTGAGTTTCTCAAGTTTTGGTGTTTGGTCCATTATTGCCGTATATAAAACATCTGGAGTGCAGCAGGTCAGTTCAGCTCCTGACTCTTCTACCACAAAGTCTGTAATATCTGCAATATGTGGTTTAGTATTGTCCTGCTGAAATACATGAGGCCTTCTCTGAAATAGATTTCATCTGTAAGGGAGCATATGTTGCTCTAAAACCTTTTTTTAGCATTCATAGTGACTTCCAAAACATGCAAGCGGCCTGTACCGTATGCACTTATGCACCTCCATACCATCAGAGATGCTGCTTTTGAACTGAAGTCTGCTGAAGATCTTCTACTCTTTAGCCAGGAGGACACAGCCTCTGTGATTTACAAGAAGAATGTCAAATTTGGACTCGTCTGAACATAGAATACTCTTCCGGATCATGTTCACATATGGCTTATTTTTATCATGTTAGAGTTTTAGTTACCATCTGCAGACTGTGTTTACCGACAGTGGTTTCTGGAAGTATTCCTGGACCCATTTAGTAATGTCAATGACAGAATCATGAGATGAGTGTCTTCTGAGGGCCCGGAGACCACGGGCATCCAACAAAGATGTCCTTTGATGATGTTATGATGATGAGATTTTCGAGACCTTTGCAATTTGATGTTGAGGAACGTTGTTTTTAAAGTATTTCACAATCTTTTTCACACACTTTCACAGACTGACCAACTCTGACTGTCTTAACTGTCTAATAAATCCCTTCTATAGTTAATCATGTTACAGACCTGATGTCAATTAACTTAATTAGTTATTAGATATTCTCGCAGCTGAATCTTATCCTGCTTTTTCAGCCCTTTCTTGCCCCTGTTCCAACTTTTTCAAATTTGAAAGGCATCAAATTTGAAATGAACTCATTAAGTCGATAAAAGGGTACAATATCTCAATTTAAACATTTGTTATGTTCTCTATGTTCTGTTGCGAGTAAAATATAGGCTCATGTTATTTGAAGTCTTTATCAAAGCACTAACCGCTCACACAATTAATTTTTTGTTCTCCATGTTTATGAATTAGATGTAAAAGAGTTGTTTTGTTGTCTGAGTCTCCATGCACAGATACACTAATTGTTTCTTTAGAGCTGTTATGTAAGCAGATTTGGTTTCTTGTTAATTCTGAAGAAATGCCCCAGTCTCATTACAGTAAACACTGAGTGCACATACTAGTCCTTTAAAGACATTTTGAAGTCTCCCTTTAAAGTTGCATGCGTGCCAAGCATTGCTTTTCAAACCCTTTTATAGTTTCCATATTTTCTTTTTATGTCATATACTAAGCCCGTTCCTTCCTGTGCAAGTTAATGCATCCAGAGAGAATAGAGATCCTAAAGCTAAAATGGTCTCTCAGCGGAAGAAGCCGTACAAGATTTTAAAACATTATTTGCTCAATCAACCCCAACTCAACTCGAGCTTGCAGGAATGTGTTTGTGTTGGCCGGACAGCAATATGAGGAAACCCTAAGCACATGTCTACCTTTAGAGACCTGCTGGATGAATTATACACACCACCTGCAACCGTTATGTTACAGATGTATAGACTCTTATGTAGGCCTGTGTTTTTTCACATGAACTTTATGATCTAAATAAATCTTGCCATAACTGAGTGCCCATGAGCAAAGATGGCAGCGCGCAAATTGCACACTTCCAGAAGGGTCCTGTAGTGTCAGCCTAGCAACAGTTATTTAAATAAATGGAAATGCGAAAGGATTGCTCTCTCCCAGTATATTAGACCCGTTAATAACACAGGAACGAAAATTACATTTCGCAGGGTCTTGTTTGTTCTCTTCCTGGAAAATTGTCTTTAGCATTCGCCCTTCAGGAAACCACAGAACCACGGTTTGACGCGGGAGGACTGTCCCAGCGTTTAGAGTAATGGAGTTAGTTGCTAAGTAAAAGTGATTTCTAGAGGACTGGTAACGACAGCAGAACTAGAAACTCTAATTTAAAGAAATTCAATCCAGGAAATGTTCAGCATACAGCTTTGGAACTCATTAATGACACAGACTGTCTCAGATCATCTGTGCTTTGCTTCTCATAATCAGATACTGCTTGCAGTCTCTAATGAAAAGACAGGTTAGTTGCGGTAAATCTCAGTTTGCTGCTAGCTGCTGTCATCACGCACTTCACAAAACACACACTCTCTCACACTTCTGATTTACTGCCGACAACACCTGTAGAAAGCCCACGGTACCGGTTGATTTATATCAGAGAAGGGATTCACTGAATTTGTTTTTGCATTTTCTTGTTTTAAATGAAAGTTATACCACAATATATTTCATGATCATTTTCGAGAGCAAAAATACAAGAAGCGCACTCCGCCTTAATTATAACTGCATTACTCCAGTGACGGATGATATTAAGGTGCAAATACCTGTTGTTTTAAATAAACATTTGCTATGCATCAACAAAACACAACACACACCTTCACTGTGTTATTAAATATCATAAAGTGTGTGCATTTTTCTCCATATGTCACAGCCAAGCCATATGTTCTCGTTGAAAGCGTGGCTCTGTGGAGCTGCTGATAGACTCTTGGAAAGCGCTGCTGTTTGTTAGCACTATCGTGGTGAAATGGGTGAATTTGATCACAGGGCTGTAGTTTCTGACCCTGAGCTTCACCTCTGTAATTTTTGCAATGAGCCGCGTCGCAGTGACACATTCAACCCTGTTTCTGGCAGGATCATTTAATAGGGGTAAAATAGGCATTGTGGGTATTACTCTAGTGATAAGCTAATTTATACAGTACATAAGGAACTATATATATATATATATATATATATATATATATTCATTCAAACATTTTGTTCAAAACGGCCAATTTACTCAGCAATGCACCAGATAGGAGTCATTAACTCAACTGATTCATTCTGAAACAATGAATAAATCAGATACAAAACACTACTGTGTTGGTTTCTAACTATTTTCAGTGCAGAATAGAGCAGAATCATACTGGGCCTACATCTCATGTCCTTACTAAACGAACGTATGACAGAAAGTTGGGCGTACGGTTGTTTCTTGTAAGGTGGATGTGAGTGGTGGCTACGATCATATCTCATGTCTGGTCTCAGCTTGTGTACGCAAGTTTTTGAGTGCACACAGCATGTAAATCCAGTGGAAAATTGTACAGTAACAGGATTTTTTCGATCGAAGCTCATTAACCAGTAGGATTAGGTTTTTTTTATTCAGGGCTTAAGCTTTATATACGCGAATAGCAGCAAGAACAGCAGACCTTGAGGATTCAGTCATTGCATCATGAAAATACAAAAGTATATAAGCACAAGTACACTTCGTTTTCGTGACACTCTTAATGCGTTTCTATTATTTACGTCTTTATTCGATTTCATCCATCGGCTCACGCAGGTGACTCACACGCACAATATTAACACGACAAGTACCAGCGTTCAAATTAGCAAGCTCCCGAGTTTTGATTTACGACTGTTTTACCGTCATAGTAGTAGCGGTATGTAAATGTAGTTGTAGGCAACGGGATGACCTCTCGCTGAAGTGACTTCATTGTGAGCCGTTGAAGGAAATTATTACATGGAGTCATGCAGATGTGAGATGCTCGAGGATCCTCTAACGAAGTATAAACAAAGGGGTATTGCTCCACGGCAGGGGCAAATTGCATCTTTTGTTCATTCGTTTGACTTTGCGTGTGTGTGTGTGTGTGTGTGTGTGTGTGTGTGTGTGTGTGTGTGCGTGCACGTGCGTGTCCACAGCTGTATGTGTGTTATATGCGTGTATTGCTTCACTTGCAGAAATTCTTGACCTGATTGTCCTGAACCCCAAGTAAAAAAAAACATGTCTAGACAGTTTGTGGCCTTTGTGTGTGTGTGTGTTTGTGTGTGTGGGTGTGTGTGTGTTTCCTACCCAGACTGCAATTCTAATCTGCACATTTCCTGTTTATGGGAGTGGGAACGGTGTCAGGAGCCCCAGGGGGAGTTGTTAGGTCTGTTTCCTTCTCCGGTTATATCATAAACCCATCACATTATAGCACGTTTTATTCCTCTGAGATAACATACTCAGTGGAGACCTGCGGATGTTTCTTTATCATTTATGGTGTATGTTTCATGTTATGACTGCTAGAACGCGCTTTCCAAGAAAACAGCGTACAAAAGGCACAGAACTTGTTTTGCTTTTTAACAGACGGTCAGTGAAAGGGCCGCTCTATCTTCAGAAAGCGTTTATCATCCACCACGGGAGGTCAAGCTAAATATTATATGCGCGGTTATTTTGGATGTGTTTTTTAATACGCCTTTATGGACGTGACATCCCCGGGCGGATTCTCAGTTGTACATTTGGTTAATTCAGCCCTGATCAAACCACAGAAGCTTTCGGTTACAGATGTCTTTGTAGAAATGCTCTCTATTCACAGGCAGACATGAATCATGTAGTCCACGAGCACAATAGAGAGCAGAATTCATTAGGCTGAAGAAAAATACTACAAAAGCACATATAAAACTTTTGGTACAACTTGAAAAATGCTGTAAAAATGTAACAAAAAAAACTTCAGAAAATGGATTATTGGAGATTATTGGAATTTTTAGAAAGGGGACCAAAAAGATGGCTACAGAGAACTATAATTATTATTATTAAAAAATGAACTACGTATATTTCTAGTAAATATTTTATTTGGCTGACAAAACCATCTGGGAATTTCTGCATTATATGAACAAATATTAATACATATGAAAAAAGCTGAGTGAGACTTGAAGTCTTCAAACTGATTCATATTCATATATATATATATATATATATATATATACATACATACATATATTATTCTGGAAGTCAAGACTTCATACATTCATTCATCCCAAAGCATAATTAGCAATTATTTATAAATAATTACAAATAATTTACTGCCATTGTATGATACATATTCATATGCAATCCATAAAAGTAATCTGCATAGTTATATGAGTAAATTATGAGTATAGTTTTTTTGGGGGTAACACTTCACTTAAAGGCGTTCTTGTTTAATGCAACATAAATTTAAGCCCAATAAATGAGTATAATTCAATTCATGCATAATTACATTCAAGTAACCCTAAGCCAGACTCTAATCCTAACTCTAACCGTACAGTAGCTATTTAACATTACTAAGGGGCTCAAAAACACATAATGATAATAAAATAAGGAAGTGTTTTTAGGAAAGAGCCAGGAATGTAGTTGCGGCGTCAGGACCGGAATGAAGCGAGCTGGCAGGCCGGGGCTGTGTTGTGTGAAGTGCAGCGCTGCTGTGTTTGGCTCTGATGGAGTTTCTCTCAGTGCTGGCCGACGGCCGGCTAGATTGATGTCCGTGTGTGGCAGCTCTGTGTGATGACTGATGTTTGTGTTTGCCAGGAGATGCAACCTTGACTGTGATGAAGCTCAGAGCTGCCTTCAATATACGCTTACTTCCACGGAATTAAACTTTCATCGGGATGAGTCCAGAGACAAGAAGCAGAGAGGAAAATACAGCTGAAATATTAAAAAGAGGAGCAAGTGTTGCCTGTGAAAAAGGAGTACGGCGGCGATGATGAGTCGTAATTTCAATCGAACATCTGTTGTGTTTGTGATTGGTTTCATTATTCCTTTGCTTGTTGGTTTCAGACTGGTGTGTTACGACAATATTAAACGAAATAATAAAAACCGGCCACATAACTGCGTAAACTCGGAATAAGCCATAGTGAGGACCAGACTTCATACTGATAGTCAAAACCAGTAAACTACAGAATCACACACACACACACACACACACACACACACACACACACACACACACTGTATGTATAGAGTCAGCGCTGGGAGTCAGTGGAACAGGATGTTCTGATGGTAATTTTATCTCTGCTTATGTCCTGTTAATCTCTCATATTACACATTAAAGCGCCTCAGTCCTGCAAACCCTGCACTCATAATGAAATCAAAATACACAGATCTGTGTGTGTGTGTGTGTGTGTGTGTTCAAAGCCGACAGAACCAGTGCAAGCCTGCTTCATAATAATAACAAGTGATGAAGAAAAAGAAGAAAGGAAGGAAAAGGGGAATAAAAGAACGTCCAATTGCAAATTACAAGTGTCATTATCCTCTATTAAGGAAGTCGTTCATCTTTAAGTGCCGTTCCGTGTTTTGTCACCATGGAAACATAGAGATGTGTTGCACAGAATGACAGAAACAAAGGTGAAAGTCATAGTGACTCACACACACACACACACACACACACACACACACTGAGAGAGAGAGAGAGAGAGGAATTCATATTGAAAGATGAGACCTGGTTAGGAGCGTTCATTTATTTCTTCACATAATGCAAAGTACAGAACATAGGTGAAGAGTGTTTTGCTGGAAGTGTTAAATTGGTTTTACAAACAGTTTTCGTCGATACTCGTTCTTCTTATGAGGAATTTGAATGAAATGCATTGCATTTTAAGTTCTTTGCTCAAGTCCTGCTGCTATTATCACTTTCTAAGATTTCTTAGAAAGCTGAACTGACCATGACTGCCTTCTACAGAAGCAAATAGATGGTTAAACTGTCTCAGAAAGTTAGAAAGAGAAAGTTATCCTGATGAAAGGCAATCTGTTATCATTGTTACTTTTAAGGAAAATTAACCTCTTCTTGCAGGGAAAGTGTCTGTATGTAAATCATAATAACATTTCATATCTGCCTTGCCGATATTCAGAACAACATCACTATTTCATGTGTTACAGTATATTGGTTAATGTAAGGATCCACCGATATATCGGTTAAGAAACGAGAAATGATCCGCACGGTGATCAGGGCTGATTACTTCCTGTCAATCAAAAGGTGGCAGCAAAGCGCGTCAGACAGCAACTTACGAGAAACAAATTTCTTGTGTCAGATTTAACGCTGTCCAAGTTGAATGTGTGAATATCTGAAAATGAATAGCATTGAATAGAATAGTGCCGTTGTTTATTTGTAACATTTTATATTATATGCTAAACACAACGATTCCCTGTGTAGTTTACAGTGTTGGTTGGGAAGGATTTATTTCCCCTTAAGACAACCAAACTATCAGTATCGGCAGATATCATTCTGAATAATCGGCGATTGTATTTTATCGGTTAATAATAGAGTAATTTGCAAGTAACTAAGTCTCTTTAAAAACACATAATTTTACTGAAATAACAAGCACTTCAGAATGATTTATGCAGAACAATTGATTACATAGAAGTATTTACCCAAGAATTTATTCTGCTTGTGTCATGAGCGAAGCCCTGTGTACGAACACCACTTTAATTCATGATCTGACCTGTTCATGTGATGGAAGGCCATAGTTTTAACACTATAAAGTCCATTATGAAGAACACCGTAAACCACTCATACTGTACAACTGTGTGTGTTTGAGAAGATACAAACACAGGTTCATCATAACGTTTGGCAGAAAAAAATAGCAAGACTAGAAAAACACACACACGCACACACACACAATCCTCTTGAATGCGGCACGATGATTGACGGGTTCATGGCGCAAGGTGTTACGAGTGTGTCGTATCAAGTATATCGCTAGAAGTGTGTGTACTTTGCTATGGATGTGTGTTTGTTGCATTAATCATATCTTATATATAAACACACATAAAATGGTACATTTTCCTAAGAAGCTAAATTTCATAAGATCCCAGAGGAAGCATTCATTGAAGCCATTAGTAGGAGTAGAAGGAATAGTTTACCCAAAAATTACAATTCCAGCATATTTTACTCACCCTCAAGCCATTTTAGGTCTGATAGATAGTTATATAGTTATATTAGTTTTACTCCGCAGTAATTGCGGATATATCCAATTTCGAATAATTTCGAATAATGTCCGCCATCCACCAGCAATATATTGAAACTTAATTTTGGATTAGTAAAATGCATTGCTAAGGACTTCGCGTGGACAACTTTAAAGGCTATTTTCTCAATATTTAGATTTTTTTGCACCATCAGATTATAGATTCTCAAATAGTTGTATCTCAGCCAAACATCTCATATCCTAACATACCATACATCAGCGGAAAGCTTAAGCACAAATCTCAACTTCAAAAAATCGATGCTTTGTCCAGGGTAACACAAATACTGATTTAACAATAGCCCATCTTATCTGGGGAAATCTTCCCGCATTATTTCCTTCTGCAGGGTTTGTTGGTGTTAGATGAAACGTTCGCGTGTCTGAACCATCAGCCGTTGTTCGCAGGATCATCATGAATGCAGAGAGTAGACAAGGAGCTGGACGGGAGTGAGCGATGGAGAGATTCATCTTTTGAAAGCATGTCTCTGGGCTGTGAGGCCTGCTGACAGACGGCTTACAGCTCCAAACGCCCAGAGCCGCATGAAAGAATAATTAGTTTTGTCAAGCTGAATGAAGGATCAGCCGTATCAGGATATGAATGAAGAAGGAATGAGCGCTGATATCGATCCGGCTTGTCTCCGAGAGAGAGAGAGAGAGAGAGAGAGAGCGATAACCCTGAACTGTGCCCAAGCGGCACCGTGGACCTGAACGCTCTTGGAAACATGACTGGTCTTTTACAATCGTTTCATCTGGGTTCATAATTATGCTTTGGGCTATCTGGAGCTACAAATATCACGTGGATAGTGTCTCCAGTGTGCTTATATGCCACATTTTCCCTTTTTTTGTCTTCTGATCATCTTAAAGGTGAACACGCTCGAGACAATATCTGAAATCCAGATCATGACAGGATTCAGGTCTCTCTGAATGTGCAGATGCCGGTCTTGTTGGCGATTGGCCGCCTGGTTTCCAAATGGTGATTATACATTAGAACGACAGCTGTTAGCATTGGGCGAAATTCAGAATTCAAGAATTAGTTTTCCCTTGGATTATACCGTGAGTGTGAATAAAGAAAATAGAGTAGCTGTTATGTTGTATTTATGTTGCTATTTTGCTTTATCTTAGATTTTCATTTACTACGCCTTCATTCATTCATTTATTTATTTATCTTGCCTACGTTAGACATATTAAGGACAGCAGGACAGATATAAGCTGAACAGAGAGACTCATTGGAGTAACTTACTCAACTGATTTACTGAATGTGTCGTTCAGCTCATTCATTCCCTCAAACCGTTTGTTAAAAAGGTCAAGGATGAAACAAGAATGAGTCATTGAATCAGATGAATGAATCATAGTGATTCGTCTTTTTTTAACACTCTATAAACCAAACTATTTTCAATGGTAGCGCAACAATAGGTCAGATAACTGGCTTAAAATGTCAGTTAACTAATATTAACTTAATGTTTGATAAACTGTTGTTTAAAACTAATTTGACAAAATCAAGCTGCCTTTTTGTTACTCCAGTATCACCTCAGAGATGGTCAAAAGCCATTGCTGCCGGTTCTGATGTGACAAATTAACAAGGCTTGAAGTATATTTTTATTTAAGGTGCTGTGACTCTTCTAAAGCCAAAAATAACATAATATGTTTGTAGATTTTAGAAATCATGTTACGTTTACATATTCTACTCAGAAATGTGCGTTCTGGGGCGGAATGCCTTTGTTTTTGCAGAACCCATTTCAATCTTAAACACTGTACTTTAAGCACACTCCAGCATGTGCTGGTTAGGTATGTTTTGAAGCTGGGATGCTGGTTTAAGCTGGTCTGATGCTGGGTTTTAATCTTAGACCAGCTTAACACCAGCACATGAGCAGCTGAGGACCAGCTCAAACCAGCTCAAACCAGCTTTCCAGCTCCGTATGCTGTTTTTTCAGCACGGCTGACTGCTTAAGCCTATTAAACTATTACAAAAATTCAGTACGACGCTCGCGAGGTGGCTTTACACACACGCTGCGGATGCGAACGCACTGAATACATCCTCCGGAGCGTGGGAGTACTGAATGGCTTAAAAATACTTTTACTGAGATACTTAGATGTGCAAATGATATATTTTTGTGACAATGCAACAATGACCTGATTATGCTAGTGACAGTTCTGTCAATTTTCCTGAAATGTGAGCGAAAGTCTTGCAACGCACAAATAAAAGAGCGAAAGGGACGCGACCCGGTACAACTTAATCACTCATCATGAGGTTTTCAAATGACTGATTTAATCGAAAAATGTGTGTGGGTTTATTTAATTATATTACCTCTATGTCCCCTAATCACATGCCGGATTCTTTGTTCAGGGACCTCACATTTACACATGAATCAAACCTGCGTCGACGCTCGTTCCTGTGATATTGCTTTAAGGTTACCGTGTGACTCAGAAAATTGCTGCAAGTAAATGCTAAAACGGTGAAAATGCTTAATCGTGCATAGTTTTATTTTCGGTCGAGTCTTAAAGTTCGCTTACCGAACTGCTAAACACACAAATGAATCTGAATGAGACTCGCATCTTGCGGAGTGTGTGTCAGATGTGTGTGTGTGTGCGCGTCACATGCTATGTGGTTGCCTAGTAACCTAGTAAAGAAGTGTGTGATGATTTGGGGGGTCTTATGCACGGCTCAACTTAAAGAAGACTACAATTTTTTTTTTTTTTTAAGAAGACCGGGAGCATCACCTGATGTGAGCCCAGTGACGCCGGTTGCTTTTTCTACTCAACATTGCTTTCAGCATCTTCTGGGTCATATCTTGAGCTCTGTATTTTCTTTTGCCAGTTATGAAGAAGATCTCCGTTAGGATCAACATTTGCAGACTGTAAAAAAACAACATTACGAAACCATTAAATGTCACGTTTTTGCAACATTTTGTTGCAAGTTTTTTTTTTATTGCTTCAATGTTAGGATTCAATGTATTCAATTATGTAAAGCACGTAATGTTATGATAATGCAAATAATGACGTCCGTTTCTGAAATGTGTATCAAATCCGGATGTCAACGACGTAAAGCGTATTTATGCACAAGGCACGCACACTATATGCATGTTAAAATGCACGATGGATTGTAAAGCTCCAGTTTCAAAAACATCCAAGCTGGAAGTTATTAATGTTTCCTGGGAAAATGTCCTTGTTATGCTTTACAAATGTGTCCCGTATTGAGCATAATATCCATTTGATTGTGGACATTCCAGAGGCAGCTGCTAAGCTGTGATGTGTTTGCATGAAGGAGGGTGCGAAAGACTTTATCCCTGCAACCGAACAGCAGAACCGGCGTTCGGAGAATAGCACGGGAGACCGAGAGGAGAACCTCGCTTTTGTCCAGCTCGCATGTCTCGAAGAATTCCTAAGGAACATCTGTCTGAACAGCTGAGACTGATTTCATGAGATCAAGCGCTCTTTGATTCTGACCAAGTATGCAGCGCTCTTTTTTTGATGCTGTTGCAAAAATGCATTTCACACGACAGAAAACCCAGATTAATATGGCTGACATCCAGATTTAAAGCGTGCAGTCCGGACTTTGCACGAAACTTTTATCTTTCTGTTTTATTTCAGGTTGCTTACATGCTAATACTCGTTTTTTTTCTCCAATCCTGTGTGTAAAATTTGAAGTAGCGCACTAAGAAGCTGCACGGTGATGCCAGAAATCAACATTTTGATTATGTCCCTTGCTATTTTAATTTCAGTGATGAATGATGATTAATGTCAGTTATCACAAATTTGTCCGTGACTCACAAAAGCAGCTTTAATGAAGATTGGGTGCTGTATTTTTAATAAAGCTGCCAGTAACTACATTTTGCACTTTGTTGCTCTTGTAAGCAGCATGATAAATAAAACTTGTAATTAAATCGTGAATAGATTAGATCACCGTACTATATTTTCCCGATTATAAATCACACATTGTGGCTAATATTCTAAAGCAATCAATGCAATTAACATCAAGTTTGCAAAAATGTGGATTCGTGGTGGTAGTCTTATTAAATGCCACTATAATTTATATTTTAAATACCACAAATAACATTAACACCATGCATTAATAAGGATCTGTTATGGTGTTAGTGAAATTTAAATATGCTTTAATATGCTTTTATTTTTTTCTGTACGTAGTAGTAAAATATGACATACGCAATGGAATGGCTTATTTGTGTTTTTTTAACAATAAAAGACTTATAGTCAGATGTGACATATTTTCGGGAAAATATAGTCAGTTCAATGATTTCTTCTCAGCGATTGGCTGTTGTGTTCATGTGCTTAACTAGCAAAAATAATACATTGTAAATTGTAACCTTTGATGCCGAAAGAGTAAAGATAATGCTGTAATCTGCACTTTCTCTCAAATTCTTACTCAAGAGGATTTATATGCGAGCGCCATATTATCTCATATCTGAATGCTGAAAATGCTGGGAAAGTGGTTTCTAGGAGAGTTTTAATTACGTAAAACGAGGCCGAGCACAAAGCAGGATCATCTTTCATAATGCAACTGTTGCCGCGCTATTTTGATGAAGGACGTGTTTGATGAAACAGACATTGCATTTGATTTCACGCCGCTTTAAAGTCTCTCGTTACCGATATGATCCTTTCCTTTCAAAACATCTTCAAGTTTGTTCTAATAAGACTTTCCCATGATTCATTTCTGGGGAAAAAAAAAAACTGAGAGTTGGGCTGTAAGTAGGATGGTGAGAAGTTTTCTCTGTAATCAGTAAGTTGCGAAATATATATTTTTTTCTCATTCAATTTTAACGAAAATGAGAAATGGTTCTAACTTATAGTATAATACAAGGACAGTGCCTGCATGTTGCAACAAAACCTATTTTTAAATCAATGAGTGCTGCTGGAGACCGTTTTAACACTGACCTTGGAAAACGCATCCTTTTCCATTGATTCCAAAATATTGACTAAAGACTTTTTGATCATCGTAAACGAAAATGTCGGATTGCATAGCGTGTATCCGGGGAGATTAATTGATTAGACAGCTATGTGAAAACGTGCTGTTGTGTGCTGTTCTACCATCTGTAGAAGCGATCATCTGTCTTGGTAACGGTGTGTGTGTGTGTGTGTGTGTGTGTGTGTGTGTGCGCAGGTCTCTTCCCAGCTGTGCTGAACCTGGCCTCCATGGCAGATATCAACACTAATGCTACGTGTGGAGAAACGGGCTCAGAAATGTACTGCAAACTAGTGGAGCATGTACCAGGACAGCCCGTGAAAAACCCTCAGTGTCGGACCTGCAACCTGAGGAGCGATAACGCTAATGGTACAGTACACACACACACACACACACACACACACACACTCACTGGCTCTCAGGCGGTGCATAACCCTTTTGATATGCTTTAATCAAAGACGTTTCTGCTCATAAATCACAATAATGCTGGCACAGTCACGCATGTGATGCACATGTACCCTGGATTCCCTGGATTCACTTCACAGGAATCGCCGAGTAGGAAGTGTTGCTTTTTTAATAGCAATGTTTGATTCATTAACAAAAATATAGCGGAATCCGCTCTGAGCATTTCATTCACAAATTAGACTGATTCTCTCCGGGGAGCGTTTCCCAACGAGCAGCTTCAGACACGTTGTTACCATCTTAGCTCTTAAAAATAAAGATGCTTCACGATGTCTGAAGAACCTTCTTTGTAGTTCTTTTTCAGATTATAAAAAGGACCCTTGACTGTATGGTTCTTCTGTGTCTTTATTTTTAAGAGCGTAGATCTATATATTTTAGCATGTCAATGCAACCCAGTTTTTGAAGAGCGTACATTCCCGGAGTATGATGTAAGAATCAAACATCAAATAAAGCTCAACAGCTAGGGATGAAAGCGACTGAAGAATTCTGGCACTAGGTTTGTTACAGCAGCACCTCTTTGTTGTTCGGGAAACACACTCCTCGTAGCTTCGTACTGTAGGTTATTGACTCCATGAAGCAAGAACTGTTGCTTTCAGATACGTCTGACCCAAACCGCTCTGTGAGCCGATCCTGGGATCCTCTAATACCTCTAATAGCCAAACATCGCAAACGACATGCGCTGGACATGTATCAGGCTGATGCTTCAGCTAGAGGAGCTTTTGTGACTAAATAAAGATGCGTTTTTTTGGGGCTCCAGGGATATCTGGCAGCAAATAAAATGCATTTTCAATAATAAGAATGATATATTTTAATTAAATATTAATCACGTCCAGTTGCATCAATAAATGCATCATTCTATACAACACATTATTTAGCAATTAAGACAGCTGTTCATATTTATATATTAAATATATGTTTAAAATTAATTCATAATAAGTAGGCATGGTAACACTGGGAACCTTTTGTCCCCTATTATAATAACTTTACCTTATTACTGTGCTTCTTTAATTGCTTTTTTTAAAGACTTTGCAGAGTTTGTGAATCTTGTGTTTGATCTCATACCCAGACTTTTTGAATTAATGAATAAGTGTACCGCCACAAAAATGATTCAGTTCAGTTTATTTAAGAAAAAAACACCATTATGTTAGGTTTTTGCATTTTGTAAAACTGACTCGAAATAGTGGTGTTTTGGTTAAACTTATTATTTTCATTTTGAAATAACACGTTTGAATTAAGTAGGCCAAACCTAATATTTAATGCTTGTTCAAATGACATTAATCCAGCACAGTTCTTTACAACCACTGTACTTGAGTTGAGAGTAAATAAATAATTTAATAGTGCAACTAGGAAGTGGATTTCCCCTTCCCATCATGCTTTGCACAGGGCTGGATAAGCAGTCTTTAGATTTTGTGCACATTATTCTTCTTGGAAAAAGTTGAATGTATTTACTGAAAAACCTCATCGATGTAACTGTTTTGGTTGAAGGTGAACTTAATTTATAGATTAAAGGATGTTCAAATAAACAACATTTTAAGGTTACCGAAATCAATATTATAACCTGTTGACTTAAAAAAGTTAAGTAAGGCCAACATATAATTTTTTTGTGTGTAAGGGAAATTCAGCTTTGCAAATTTTTCGAACATCTCTTATGTTCAATGCTTTTATTGTTATACTGTACGTATAACAAACGATTATTATCATCATCATCACATATAAAATCCAGCATCCACACCATCACTCATTATAGCAATTTTATCAAACAAACACGAATAAAGCTTAATATTCTAAAGCCGAAAGTAGCTTGAATTATAGAGGATAGTCACACAACGACCGCTTGGCTCAAAACAATGAATGCAAACTTCAAAGCTGTGTTGCTGGAAAGTGGAGCAGATGGTATATTTTAATATTTTACATTTCTTATTATTTGTGATTTATTATGTATTAAATACAGAAGCCCTAGAGCATGACATCACATCCTGTCGCTGATGCTTGTCCGTAGTAATTCGATGTTCTGTCACTTATTTGATGTCATGCGTTGGCTTTGACCGACGTCAAACTAAGACATGATCCATTACTGTTCAAAAATATAGACTTATACCAATCCCTAGCCCTAAACCTGACCCTACCCAAAATACATTTCTAAAAAAAAGAGGGAAATGATGATTATCAAGTGTGTAGAAGCACCTAACCCTGATCATAAGCCCATAAACCCAACACCGTTTGAGAAACCTAAATATGAGAACCGATAAAAACCAAACCTAATATGTGACGCTGGACCAATTGAATAAATAATCTTTCCATTAATGTATGGTTTTTTAGCACAGGACACTATTTGGCCGAGATACAATATTTGAAAAGCTGTAATCCGAGGGAGCCAAAATATCTAATGTTGAGAAAAACACCTTCGAAGTTAGCGATGCATATATGTTGTATAATTTGAAGCGCATACATCATTTGGGTATTTATCATTTGTGCAAATTCGATTAAAAACATCGCCGCGTCCAGAGGATGCTTTTCCTGACTGTATTACAGTAATGAGAATCTAATGAGAATCATTGTCATTAAGATGAACGAGAATCACAAACAAACTCAAGGTGTAAGTAATGACCGGATTGTCATTTTTGGGTCAACCGCTTCATCGTCCCGGATTCGCCGCCTTCCGCTCACCTACATCAGGCCGCTTCTCTTAGGTTCGGATGTGTACGAGCTCTTAATAAAACATGCTCAGAGTCTCCGGCGCTGTCATCCACACACCTCCGTCAGTAATGAGTTCAGCGCTCAGTCTGAGCTCTCTTCAAACACACGCCACTGAGCCCCAGAGTCACCCACACACTCCCAGCCAGAGAGTGATTAATATAACATGTAATTAGAGAAAATTAGAGAAAGAGAGAGAGAGATGTGACTTATAACCAGCGGGGGAGTTCTTTTAAATGAAACCTAGATCTCGCTCATAAATTAGAAAAGAATATATGCAGTCAAATAAATGATTAAGTGGACAACTTTAATCATCTTTGCCTGATTAAGAATCTGGCTGTGAAGAAAGACTGGGGTTTGTCTCGTATAGCTGGCTTTCCGCAGACTCGGAGCCGAGATAAACGTCAGTATTTCAGCGCTTATAAAACTCATCCCTCATTAGAGCAGATTGCTTTATTTCAAAAGACACTTCAGCAGGTGATTTTATTCAGCTCAGCGAGGTAAAAGCCGGCGGAGGCACGTTATTAGTAGCTCCGTGTCCTGTCGCCGTTAATACGAGCTCCTCTAAAGGCCCGGTGCCACGAGGAATCAGATCTCACTCCGATGAAAGAGCTGGACGCGCTACCAGAAATTAATAAAAAGCCACTTATTTAGACTACATTTAATACGAAGTCAAATATGCTTTGATCTTTACACACACGCATCTTTACTGATTGGAATACATTTGATATTGTTGGTGTATTTCAAGACGAGCAGCATATAGTGATAAAAGTCCCCAACGATTCATTTTTATACACGGTGCACATTTCAGACTGTGTTACACACCGATCATCCGTTATAGGGCCACTTCTCATTTGTAATTATTACTTAACGCGTCTCGAATGCGCTCGTGGTTTTTTAAGGAAGCATTACTGTATTCGTTGATTATTGTTTTTGGTGTGTGCAGAGCGGCATCCCATCGAGTACGCCATCGACGGCACTAACAAATGGTGGCAGAGCCCGAGCATCATGAACGGGATGGACTATCATTACGTCACCGTGACCCTGGACCTGCAGCAGGTGAACACCTCCCGGCCAATCAGAACGCATCTTCTGCTTTTTTTGAACTTATTTGGACCTGTTTAGGGTTACAATACACGCAATGGAGTTTTTAAACCATCATAAAAATAGTCTGTTCTTAACAGAACTCAAGAGCACTAGTGTTTCACTCATTTGCACAAAATATAACTGACTGCAAACTGTAAAATATATTTAGGGGCACATGCGCGAATAAAAGAAAACAAAACCCTGTAGGTTCTTAAAATATGAAATAGTGTGAAAGAGGATTTTATATTTGGGGACGGAAAAGCAGGAATCGTTTTATGGCCTAATGTGATTATTAAACTTGAAAAGACTTTATTAAATAAATATGTTGAGTCAAAGCTTGGTTTAGAGCCCTTAACAAACAACGAATACTGAAGATTATAATCACCTGTTGATGAATTATGACAGTATTTACTTAGACAGGGTCTTCATTGTAATACGTGGAGCACAAAATAGCCAGCAATACATTTTTTATGCCAAAAAATCATATTAAGTAAAGATCAAGTTCTATGTATTTTGATTAGTAATATGCATTGCTGTAACCTTTATTTTAAATGCGACTTTCTCAGTATTAGATTTTTTTTTGCCCCCTCCAGATCTCAGTCAAATATTGTTACAAACCAGACATCAATGGAAGCTTATTCATTTATTCAGCTTTAATCATACGACGATCATAAATCTCAGCTATAGTAAAACATAGGCATTTCAAAACATGCTTTTTATTATAGTTACTTCATTATTAAATACAGCTTTTAAAAAAACGAATGAAATGAAAAGCACATTATTTGACACGATTTCATTGCGCCCCTAAAGCGAGTTCTTTCTACGCTCCCGGATTCCACTCGAACTCCTTGAGAATTTTATTTTTTTAATGCTCTCTTTTATTTCGAATGCTTATCAGGTGTGACACGGCCCCCAGCTCTGTCTTGAAATCCCTCTGCGCCGCTCGTGTGCGTTCAGGTTAGCTCAGGCTGAGCGGTGGTGTGTGGGCAGAGTGCTCCCATCAGCCCTTATTAGATGATGATCTGAGCCGCGCCGCCCGGCCGCAGGAAATTACACAAACACCTACAGACACACAATTAACGCAGTCGACGGATGACACGGGGTGCAGGGCGGTCAGAATGAAAAGTGACGTGCAAATTAATAGAAAATAGAAGCACACGGAGCAGAGAGAATGATAACTGCTGAGAAAAGACGACTTTCGTAGCACGGTTCTGTTGAACTGATTGTTAGATGCTGCTTTCGTAGACACGGTTTATAGTGTGCACATTCATATATAGCCCAAAATTGTTTTGTGCTGACTTATGTTGTAAGACTTACGCTAGACAGATTTGCTAAGATGTTTTGAAAGCTGAAAGCGTTATCAATTTATGTGGTCAGTAAGATATTTTTTTTAATTTTTTTATGCAAGAATGTGTTGATCGATGGTCACATTGTTGCAAAAGTATTCTATTCGAAATGCTGTTCTTTGGAATTTTTTTTTTATTCATCAAAGAACACTGAAAAGGAAAATGCTTCACGGTTTCCTTAAATATATATCTGCAGCACAACTGATAGTGATGTTTCTCGAGCAGCAAGTCGGTATATTAGCATGATTTCTGAAAGATCACGTGACACTGAAGACTGGAGTAATGATGCTGAAAACTCATAGAAATAAATTGAAATTTAACATAGCATAGAAAACAGCTGCTTTAAATTTTAATATCTTTTTTTGTATTTTTGATCAAATAAATGCAGCCTTGGTGAACAAAAGAGAGCCTTTGGTTTGCAGAACTTTCTGATTGATGATTCTTGACAGCCCCGATTCATTGTCGTCAAATCAAAACGTGCGGCCAAAATATTCACCTAAAAATTGGTCAAGAAAGAAAGCCGTGCACCATTTTGAATGACACGAGGGTGATAAATAACGACAGAATATTCATTTGTAGGTGAACTATCTTTTTAATTCCTCTGTGCCTCACCTGAACTGAAGAATAAGGAGACGGAGAGAGTGCGAAGAGAGAGGGATGGAGGCAGGATAGAAGACAAATGAGTGTGACAGGGTTTGAGTATTCATTAGAGGGGCTGTAGAGGACATTTAGAGTTAATAAATCAGACGAGAGGGTGTGTAATTACTGACGGCAATCACACATACAGCATCGAGCCATGACTGCCATCTTACCATCACTCACTCCCTGACAGCCTGTCGTCGCAATGACAAACGTGCGCTAACACATTACAGACACGCTGAGCGCTAGAGCAAAGCCCGTCTCAACTGAGGAAATTGATTCAATTGAATTAAGCGGTTATTTATAAACAGCGGGCTGATCTGCGCACGCTGTTCACAATGCTTTGTGTGCAATCTGTTTTAGATGGCTAACAGGCCTCCTTCAGTGACCGCTGCTGGGTGTCGATGATGCTTAGCGTTAGCCTTCAAGGAATAGTTCACCCCAAAATTAGCATTTGCTTGGCCATGTTTTTTTCCAGTCAGATTTGGAGAAATGTAACATTCCGTCTCAGCGATGGATGCTCTGCAGTGAATGGGTGCCGCCGGAGTCCAAACAGCTGATAAAAACATCACAATAATCCACACGGTCGGTTAATGTCTCGAGAAGACAAAAAAAGCTTAATATACAACAAGATTTTCATTAGAAGACTTTTTACTCAAAGTCCAGCCGGTTCATCTTAATGATAGATTTGTTTCAGAGTTTGTCTTCTGCAGATGGTGTGGATTATTGCAATGTTTTTATCAGCTGTTTGGACTCTCATTCTGACGGCACCCATTCAATGCAGAGCATCCACTGCAATGCAAATCTGAGATGACCTGAGAATAAGTACATTTTAATTTTGAGGTGATTTGTTGGTGTAATACTTCAGTTGGTTATTTGCTGTTTTGCACAAACATTTCATTAGAAGCATAGTGTGCATGACTGTGCATGTGCAAGTTTTCCCACATTTGTTAGCATTGCACACATATGTGCATTTTATTTTTCAGGTCCCAGCAGTCTAATGACTGTGCATGTGATTCATTGTAGGAAACTGTGTGTGTGTGTGTGTGAGTGTGTGTGATGTTCCAGTTTCTGCAGATGTTCACCTGACCTCAGTGCTATTCTGAAATGTGACTAATCATACTAAACACACAAACACATGTGCAAACACATGCACACAGTTACTTTATACTGTTTTATGTGCACATTTGACAGAAAATCAAACTGTTCATTGTAATCTCCAGTTCATCCATATGTGGCACTCCAAGTGAGACACTCAAGAATTATTTTCAAATTGCAAGTAAACTAAATAATACATTTATATTTTAAAAAATGCTGTTTACAGAAGTATTTGCCTGTGAATCATTAAAACGTTTCCTGGATTAAATTCCCACAGTTAAAGGAACAAATGGTGAAAATAAATCCCCAAGTTAAACAAATGCTGAAATGGAAGAATACAAAACAATATCCAGATGTTTGGATGTCTCATTTGGTTCAATTACCAGGAAATGGAAATCAAACCACCTACACTGCTTAGAAATCACATTCACACAGAATTCTCTACAATAAGACTTGAGATAAAAGCCAGTGATCAGTGTAGACTAAATCCAGAGAGTTTATCGGCTGACAGTAAAGGTGGACAATAGAGCTTTGCATAAAAGATGCCTTTACTTAAAAACAACCATATAAAAGCAGAGGGCATGGCAGTGACCCTTTCAGTGTGGCTAGATGTGGTTAGACAGACATTGATGTACACATGCTAAAAAAGCTGACATGCTAAAATGCATGCTACTCAAAATTTAAAGCAGTTAAACTGCAGTCAAGGGCATTCATCTAATAAACTATAGTTCACACAATTAGCGGCATTCCTGCGTTCCAACGATTCCCCTGGGTGTCTCACCTAAAAGAGTAATTTGCGTGCATGGTTTTATTCACATTTTTTAAGATGCCGTTTCGGCTGTGCTCTCTTGGGTAAGGTTGTTACCTGATCTCAAACAGTCTTCTGTGTCTGTGTCCTCATTGCGAGGAGGATGATGAGGCGGAGCTTCTACAGAGTCATATCCAGAGCTGCTAGCCATGCTTGCCCGGGCTGTCGTGAGTTTCGATCTGGAGGTATCCACTCCACCCAGCCCCGAGGTCTCATGGCCGGACGCTTGGTTAAATCCTGCTAGGTCACCCCTAGTGCCCTCATGGGATATCTCTGTTGTTCTGGCTGGACTTTCAGAAAGGTCTATTTGAGTCTAAGTTCCTGTCTGCTAAGGCAGCACTCCCGACCGCTCACTTCCTTCAAGAGGGTCGGGGACGTCCAAGCATTTTCGGTGAGCAAAGAGTGCCTTGTGTTTGGGCCGGCCAACTCTCATGAGATCCTGGCCTGGATATGTGCTTGAGGTTCCCACCATGCCTTTTCGTGTTTAGTTGCTGAACCTGCAAGCACTGCCCCTGGAGGAGGCAGATCCAGCCGTGGCATTGATGTGTTCTGTCAGAGCTCTACGCATATATGTGGACTGCACCCAGAGCTTCAGAAGATCTGAGCAGCTTTTTGTCTGTCCAAGCAGTGGTTGGCTTAACAAGCTCAAGGTGAGCCGTCTCACTCCATCTGGGGTGTTGCCTTGGCACACGGCCCCTCTCTGGAAGACATCTGCAGAGCTGCAGGCTGGGTGGCACGAATACCTTCGTGGAGTACCACAGTACTGGAGTACTACTTCATGTAGAGCCAGTTTCTTCCTGTGTGTTGGGTAACAGATAATTGTTAATTGGTGTCAAGCTTGCTGTGCCATTCCCCCTCACCCATAGATACGAACGCCATTTTCTCCTCCAGTAAGTTCCCCAGAATTCCCTTCCCTGGTGAAGCTTCCTCCGACACCCTCGGCAGCCAGACTTTGTGGAGCAGTTTGACAAGTCTTATGTACAATAAGAACACGAGGGGGCCTAAGACATTTCCCTGAGGAACATTTTTTTCTTCAGAAAGAATAACACCAGTGTCTACCCTCTGAACTATCCAATTTAAATAAAAGTTCAACCAGGCTATCACCATACTCAATTAACCCATGACACTTAATTTATCTAACAGTATTGAATGAATCACTTTGAGATCTGAGAGTAACCTACCATACATTCTGTCTTTATTATTTATTATTTGCTTCTTTATAAAATCTATCTCTGTGTCAGATGGCACTATACCTTTTTAAAGAACGATATAATAAAGAAATACATGTGACAGTTGGAACTTTAATATCAGCAGCATCTCTTAAAATTCTAGCTGGAATACCATCCAGCCATGTACACTTAGAAGAGAAAAAAAAGGACAACATTTCTTTTATTGTAGAAAAGCAAAGCGAAAATAAAAACATCAGTAGCATAAGAACTACCGGGAATAATGGAAGATCAGTCTTTGTGAAAAATGCTTTTGAAGTAAGATTCATTTACATGGAGAGGGCAGAGTTTATGACCTGTGCTGCAGCCAGACTCCAGGGGCAAACTAAATTATTTGGCTTCACTTTTCAAGACTCGTGAAGCTCACTTGACTTAGAAACATTAAGGTATTCTAATATCTTAGTAATTTAATCTACTGTGAATTTGTTTTTTAATAAAACCTCTTATCAAAATCGTTCACATAAATTCCTCCTATTAGGTATTTGCAATAATAATAAAAATTCTCACCATTAATATCCAATCCTAATTTTGTTACAGTAAATGTGATTTTGCCAATAGATTGGAACACATTCAACAATTTACACAAAGATTTAAGAACTTATTTAGAATTTATTACTTTTTTCTTTTTAAAATCTGTTTTGCCTCCTTTTTACTGCTCTAGCCTAAATGTTCAAGTGCTTTAAATTTTTCATAGTCTTGCTGATCCTTAGTTCTCACATAAATCGAAAGTGCCTTATTCCTGTTTTTTAATATTTCAAATACTTTCTGATTCATGCAAGGACTCGATATTTGCTCGTCTCTCACTTGTCTAAAGGGGGCAATTTTATCCATTACTTGAAAATTTGCCTAAGCAATTAACTACTGAGGTATTCAGCATGTCACTCTCTTCTAAAACTTGCAACTTGAAAACCTGGGAGCAGACATCCTTGGTTGAAGGCAAGCGGATTTGTTTGCCTTCGAGAAGTTAGCCTAGTGTCCCTCTCTGGTTCACCAGCACATCTCCAGCTCCACTGAGGCTGGACGCCATGGAGCTTACGAGGTGATCTATCAACATTTCCTGGACATGAGGGGCACCATTTCATAGATTTTCATCTCTTAACTATTCTGAGCTCCAGAGCTGCCTCCACTGGCAAATTGCATGACCTAAAATAGTCCCTTTTTGTGTCGTGGTGTGATCAACTCCACTTAAAGCCAGTCAACTGCCTGGTTGTTACAATGCTGGAGTTCTCGCAAGAGCATCTTTCAGCAGGGATTCTGACTCTTAAAGTGGCCCTGCTGCTAGCACCAGAGCAGAAGATCTGCAGGTCCTTTCAACAGTCTCCTCCTGCTTGGATTTTGCCCCTGGACTGTCACATTTATTCTGCATGCCAGACCGGATTACATTCATAAAACCCCCTCAGGTGTCTGACTGCTCAGGCCAGTGGCATAAATCCTCCAAGCTTTTATTGGCATTGGTATTAACATTTCCGTAGTGTCAATGCCATGCTACAGGTTTGAACTTCAAAAGGAAACATCAGGTAACATATGTTCTGGTTCCCGTTATGGTGCCAGACTTGCAATGGAACAATTTTCTTTAGGCAACTGGAGGTTGGAGATTCTGTGATGGAGGTGCTCTTTTATGGTCTCACTGATGTGCCACATTACATCAACTGACCTCACGTCAGCCAATCATGACTATAGCTCATGTTTCAGACACTGGTCAAGCAGAAGAGTTAACCTGAGACTTTTCCCTTTCGCCCGCACTGCACTCCAAAAAGTCTTCTCTCGCTAGACTAGAAAAGTGTTTCGGTTTTTTTGTTCTTCATTATCATGTCCAAATCATGAACTGACAGAATAAGTCTGGTGAAACAGGTGCTCTGTCTATTAATTTTCAGCTTTGAGGAATGTGTGAAATTATTGTGATGCTGAACTAATTATGCTACATTTTTCTTTGTATGGAAAATAGCGCCGTAGTTATTAATGCAATTAAAAGTTGTCTTGGCTTTGAGATGTTGCACACTCTCTCTTTCTTTCTCTCTATCTCACACGCACACACTTTTCTCTTTCTGTTAAAATAACTGGGTACTAGTAAAATTCAGCCTATAAGCACTTAATAAGTGAAAAAATCTGGCTTTGTATATGTATCACACAATTAATTAGACTAATGTAATTTTTTATTGGCTTGTCAGTCAACTGATTTTAACCAGTTAATTATGGGGGTTAATTGGCTAAAAGACTTTTCCGGGATGAACACCCCCATAGTTTAATGAGTATTTTTTTATTTGTGAGGCTTTTTTAGGTTAAGTTGAAATTAGTTTTGAGTCAAATTGACATGATGTTGGATTCAGCATGATAAATGTAAATGGCAAAAAAACGCATTCACTCCCAAGTGTTTACCCTTCTGGCTTTTCAGTTATTAAACATTTTTTTCTGAGTTTGTTCATCTGAACTGAAATTCATTGAAGCCTGAATTTTTAACAGGAGATATGACAAGAAGAGAATATAATGTCATCTGTGTGTGTGTGTGTGTGTGTGCGTGTGTGTGCGTGTTTTTGTGTATGAGGACATAAAGGACCTGGTATTTATCACGTTATAGGGACCAAATGTCTCCTCAAGGATAGGAATACCAGTACATTTTGACCTTGTGGGGACATTCTTTAGGTCCCCATGAGGAAACAGACTTATAGAACATACGAGATTATATTTTCTGAAGATCTAAATATGTCAGTAGTAGAACAATAACACAGTATAAACACCAAGTCTATGAACGGTCCCCATAAAACATGGAAACGTGTGTGTGTTTGTGTGTGTGTGTGTGTGTAGGAGGTCTTAGGCCAGCGCACACAGTCAGATAAGGCAGTGCACATCTGTATTTGTTACATGTCATATCTGACAGGTTGTGGGTTATGTCATGATTTTTTATAGCTCTTCTTTTCTCCGTCACATGCTGCAGGGATGCTTGTTTGTCTTCTATGAAATCTTTGGCCTTTACTGGTGGGAACCTCTGCGGTAAACGAACACCTGAGGGCAGCTGCTGTCGCCTTCAACACTGACCACACACACACACACACACACACACACACGCGTGTACCATTCCCAAGGGACTTCTGTTGTTGTTGTTTTATCATTATGTTTAATTATAAATGCTACAGACAAACAAAGCAGATCGTTTCATATAAATTCCTCTACTCTTTTGGTTCCCCCTCAAGTTGCAATTAAACATGCTGTTTTTGCAACTGTACCTTTAAGACTTATGCAAGTGAAGCGTAATGACTGTCTAATTTCTTCACCTGTGAAGTGAGCAGCAGCAGTTTCCTGTTCTGGACAAACCGGAGAGGAATTTGTCTACTGTACATTTAACCCAAGGCCTCATGTCAAGAGCTCTGCACGTCACTGGACAGATGGCAAAAGCTGATGAACAGAACAGTCAGTAACCGACTGCTTTTATAGAGGAAGCTTTGAAGTCAGTATACGGACACGAGAGGGAATACATTCGTCATCATGTAATGGTAATTTGTTGGTGTGTGATTTCCAAACTCAATGGCAAATTAAAACACACACACACACACACACATTAGTGTGTCTCAGCAGCGGATGCTCTGCAGTGAATGGGTGCCGTCAGAATGAGAGTCCAACAGTTAATGCATTGTGAGTTTGCAAGACATAAATTCATCTTTAAAACATTTTTAACTTCAAACAGTTGCTTAAATAAGAGTCCATTATTTTAGCTCCATTGATGAAGTCCATCTCCTGCTGTATCTGACATTTAAATCCACCCACATATTGTTTAGAACACTGTGGACTGTTTTGGCTTGCAAAGTCATGTTAATTACTTGGGGATCATTGTAATATTTTATCAGCTGTTTGAGCTCTCTTTCTGACGGCACCCATTCACTGCAGAGCATCCACTGCTGAGAGACCGATGCAATGCCACATCTCTCTCTAAATGCTTTCCTATGAAGAAACGTATCTAAATCTTGGATGCTCTGAGGATGTACTTTTCTTTTTTCCAGATTCTCATTTTATGTATTAGTTGATGGTTTGCTGCTCAAAATATTTCTCTGAATATGACGTCACTTTTTAATGACCAGGAATCTAAACGATTCAGCAAATTTTGTACACTTGCAACATTTAAAGCATAAAGCAGGGTTATGGAAGATCTTTTAGACTATTATTAAATATAAATGTAGACTAAATAGGCACTTATAAAAAATATCAGTTTATTAATAACTACAAACCAACATTTGTTCTTAAAAAAGCAAGCTCTGGATGACAGCTCGATTCATGTGTTGCTCGCAGGTTATCCTGCTTGTCTGTTTGCTGTGATGCATCATTTATTATTACTGTCCTGTTTTGTTATATATATATATATATACTCTGCCATGCCATGCCATGTATTTTCAGTCAGTATTTTGCTCTTTCTCGTGAACACTGACCTTAACTGAGGCGAGTGAGACCTGTAGTTCTTTGGATGTTGTTGCGGGGTCTTTTGTGAGCTCTTGAATGAGGCGTATGGGGTATTTTTGGTCAGCCGGACGCTCCTGGAAAGATTCGCCACCGTTTCATGTTTTCGCCATTTGTGGATAATGGCTCTCAATGTTGTTCGCTGGAGTCTCAAAGCTTTAGAAGTGGCTTTATAACCTTTTCCAGACCGACAGATCTCAATTACTTTCTTTGTCATTTGCTCCTGAATTTCTTTAGATCTCAAGATGATCTGTGGCTTTTGAGGACCTTTCGGTCTAGTTCACTTTGTCAGGCGGGTCCTATTTAAGTGATTTCTTGATTGCGAACAGGTGTGGCAGTAAGCAGGTTTTCGATTGCGTTATCTTTGATTAATATTTACATTCGCTTGATGATCTGAAACATCAAGTGTGAAAAATCGAATTCTTTCAAAAACCCAACAATACCGCGGTCTGCGGTTAATTATTTCCCAAGTTCTTTCTTCAGGGTTCTCCAGACAGTGACATTCTTCAGATGTAGTTGGTGACTGAATGCAGCAGCCGACCAATCAGAAGTCCTCCAGCTGCGCGATTAATGCTGCGCGTGATTGTTGAGTAGTTTGAAGAGCACGCTCACGCATGCTTGACTGACACGGCCTTGCCTTACTGCCGTCTTTCACAGTTCAGTCAGATGATGTGTATTCAGAGCTCACTGGACACCACAGAACATCACTGCGCTGCTGAAAGAGCGTCCGGAGCCGAGCAGCGCATTGAGCGACGGTAACCTGAGCCTGTTATCTGCCGCAGATCAAAGAGCCTGCGATGCCAACTCTATTGTTGTTTTTTTGCGTGTGTGTTTCTCATGGGGTGGTGTTACCTGAAAAGGTAACGGGAATGAATAGAGACTTCATCCTAGCTTCTTTTTCCCTCGTTTCTCATGTTTTCTTTTTATTCAGGTCAGCTCTTCAGGTAAGCGGCGATGTCACTGCGCCCCGAAGCTTTCTGAAGGCCACAGAGAAGCTGTCAGGGACGACATTTAACATGTTGCGCTCCTATAAACACACTCACACGTGTGTTTGAGTGTGTGTACACGTGTGCCTCAGGTCTGCTGCTGCTGAATAAAAGAGCGGAGAATCATGGGAATCAAGTTTTACTTTTCTCTCTCAGATCTTCTCTTTCATTTTTGTTCTCCTGCAAGAAGCTCATCTATTATGAGAGGCTACTGCGAGCGTTATCACAAGGTTTGGTGTTTTGTGCTTGTCGGTAATCAAAGCAGCTGCTCTGAAAATCAGCCTGCAGAAATACTGTTCACAATAAGCTCAGACTTATTATCTTTTTTTTTTTTTTTTGTGAATTGGACAGTTTGAAGGGGCATATCTTTGACTGCTCGTCACTATATTTGAGCAAAGTCCCCGGGGCCGTGTTACATTGTAAAATCACCACTAAAGGATGCTCTTTGGAAAAACTACAGCACAGCAATACTGCTTTTACAAAATAGTTGCCAAATAATATTTTAAGAATACAAATCATTTTCATTATTAGATTTTGTGGTAGATTTTGGTAAAAAAAAAAAAAAAGTATTAATATCAATGTATAAATTATCCTGTTCAAAGAAGAAATTAGCAGTGGCATTACATTTATTCATATTAATTTTTAATTTAATTTAATTTAATTTAGCAGTGGTATTCAGTTTAGCATTTTTTGTACATTGATTAATTGACTAATTGATTTTGCTCACCAAAGCTGCATTTATTTCTTTAAAGCGCAATAAAACTACTTTAAACTATTGTTTCAACTGCTTTTTCTACGAACTGTACTTTATTTCTGTGATTACTCCAGTCTTCAGTGTCATTCCTTCAGAAATCATTCTAATATGCAGATTTGCTGCACATTAGTAACACTTCTGATTATTATCCATATTGAAAATGCTTGTGCTGCTTCATATTTTTAAACCCTTCTCACACAGGTCTTCCAGATCGCTTATGTGATCCTGAAAGCCGCAAACTCCCCTCGGCCCGGAAACTGGATTCTAGAGCGTTCTCTGGACGGTGAAACATTCATGCCGTGGCAGTATTACGCGATCACGGACACGGAGTGCATCACGCGCTTCAACATCGTCCCCAGAACAGGCCCGCCGTCCTACATGCACGATGATGAAGTCATCTGCACTTCCTTCTACTCTAAAATCCATCCTCTGGAGAACGGTGAGGTGAGAAACGCCTTCACTCACAGGGCAACGGCAATAAGTTGTTCAACGAAAAGGTTTCAGTGCCATTTTTAGATGAAGTCATCGTAATTAAACTCTGATGGCCATTTTACTCCCTCTCTGACTTCCTGTTTGACATCTGGCCCTGCATGTTCCCAATAATTACATAACTGAATACCAAGTAAATATTAATGTATTGACATTATTTTGCTAAAATGATTGCCTTTTTTGGGTGAACTGTCCCTTTAAATGCATTTGAATATGCGGCACGGAGGGTTGAGGAATGGAGAACCTCACAGAGTCTCGCTCCGCTGCATCTTAAGATACCTTGTTAACTGTAATTCTTAATTAGAGAAAACAGACAAGAGAAAAATATATTCACGATCAGACACACACACACACACACACACACACACACAAATGCTACACAAACTCCAATGTCCTTTTCATTCACAGCCCACTCAATAACACACACTCTCTCTCATTTACACAGATATCAGATCACATTTACATACAAACCAAACATGTAGAATTATGCGTGTTTGCATTAATACAGCTGCTAACTTCCCCACACAGTGCGTCTGACAGCTAATAGGCTGACACGAACACCCACACACGGGTGATAAATGAGATGGAAGTTCTCTTACAGTAGCGGGTTTAATGTGTGTGTGTTTGCTGAAAGTCAAATTTACAGCTGTCAGATCATAGGATTATATTCAACAGCATTGTGCGTGCGTGCGTGTGTGTGTGTGTGTGTGTGTGTGTGTGTGTGTGCCGTACTAATGAGGGAGGTGGGTGGGGAGATCAAGCCTGGACTCAAATGTCGCTCTATCTCCTTTAAAAACAGACAGCATAAACTCACACAGCACTAATTAGCACACATCATTAACCCAAGAAAAACAGCCCAGTACTGCACACACACACACACACACACACACACACACACACGCGTGCGCATCACTTCCTTCAGCTGCACTTGCATTAAAACTGTGATTGAATGTCGCTTATTTGTTTATGTACAATTAACCCACTGGTGGTCTTTGATCATTTTCGACTAAACAAAAAAAACATTTTTTACTTAATCAGAATGATACAAAACTTAGTGACTTTTTGGCACTTGCTATATATCATGGATATGATTATATAAAAAAAATTGTGATCTTCACTGACAAAAATACCCACAATAGAACATTTGTGGAAATACGAAAATGCAAACAGCTACAAATGAACAAAGTAGTATTTGGTAGTGTCTTTAAATATATACAAATGCAAAACATAATTAAAGTAATTGCCTCTGAAAATATTCTTATAAGCAACTAAGCAATATACAGCCTTTCTGGTATAGCCCTCTCTGATCTATATATATATATATCCCTCTGTATAGATCTACTGATTAAACCATTATATGTGATATATAAATATATATTTATATTATATGTGATATATATATATACCACCAGTTCGGCCTAACAAAAAGTAGTATTTTTTTTAGTTAAACGCTTGTTGTCTTTCTTACATTTCTGAATAAACAAAGTGTGGGAAAAACCAGAGGGTTAATTTAATTATGTATATGTTAGCAAGATTATGTTAAAATTTTCAGTTAATGCCCTACATCTTAAAATATACACAAACTGGTGCTTTAGCAGAATCACTCAAGATAAAGTGCTCACCCTCTTAAACAAGCTGGATTACGCACGATTGAGTAAATGATTCAATGACTCACATGACTCAGACGGTCATGCGTCGCAGTTCATCTCTTCTCCCGTTCTTTTAGATTCACACGTCACTAATAAACGGCCGTCCCAGCGCGGACGATCCATCGCCAACACTGCTCAGCTTCACCTCGGCGCGCTACATCCGCCTGCGCTTCAGAAGGATCCGCACCCTTAACGCCGACCTCATGACCCTCGCCCTCAACGACCCCCGAGACATCGACCCCATCGTCACCAGACGGGTGAGTGCCTCATCTGGAGCTGGAGAAGCTGGAGAAGGACGGCGTTGCCATCGCTCTGTGCCATTCATGCGCCATCTGTGTGTGTGGATGGTTGGAGCTAACGCCGCCTCATCCATTACCAGCCTCTCCTCCTCAGACAGATGGGTTTTAATTAAAATCATACAGTAATTAACAAATCAGCCCTCTCTTTCCCTCAAAGACGCCGTATCACACGCCTCCACCCGCCCACCTCCTCCCACAAACTCATTAACTCTCTGATTGACCTGTTTCCATCAAAGAGTATTTGCATTGAAATGCGGGATTACGTTTCTCACGTGCATTGAGCAATTTGGATAAATGAACCCAAAGTATTTAGTTCAAAGAGTCATTTTGCATTCTGAGAGGCTTAAGCCACATCGGTCGCGTATGATTACGAGGCTAATTTAAAGGTGATGTGTGTCATTCTCATATCAAAGTGCATTGTTGGCTTGCTCGGGAAGTTTAACACTGTGACTTTGTGCCACTTTAAAAACATTGATCTGTTTAAGCGTCACAACCAGCTTGACACGCGCTGTATGCATTAACAGTATAGAGTGAAAATTCGGTTGGTGTCTTTAATGTCTACGTGAAATTAAATTGACTATATTCAGTTGAGTTATTATGGAAGAGATCTGAACTGGATGATGACTTTACTGAATCATCAATGACTTGACTTTAATGGAAAAAATATCAAACTAAAAAAAAAAAGTTTCTAATCAACTTTTTAAATCAATGCTACAAGTATTACAACATAATTATTCTGTATTTTTTGTAACATTTAAATGTTTCATTTAGCACAATATTTTGCCATTGCAATATTTTATTGCCATTTTTGCTAGCAACTGCAATTGGATTGTATTCAATTGAAGTTCATCGTTAACCCACCAGTCGCTATTGTGACCATCAAGATGTTTGCTCACTCTATGACCACACTCAACAAAAATAAACACATGTGAATGCATATATTAATAATAGAGACCCTAAACATAATGTGTACCAAAAATCTGTGTTATATCGTTATGTTAACATACTTTACCAGCCCTTCGTTTTAGATCTTTGATGCAGCTATCATCTTCTCAAGGTGCAAACAGGAAATAAACAGTGACAATTTGCACTAATAACGTGAATCTTCACATATTTAATTGAGACCCTTTATGGTTTCCATATTTGCAGGAAGTGCTTCTTCAGTATTTTCAGTAAGCTTTTAAGAGCTTTATGAATGAAAAGCCTTTTTATGGTCACTATTGTGGCCGGTTGTATTAATTGGGTTGAGTTGCATCAAGTTCAAAATCGAAAGTACATCTCGGTACTTTCATGTGTCAAAACCCCGCTGACATATACAAATTGTTAGTGAAATGAATAAAGGTCCCACTTTATATTAAGTGGCCTTGACTACTATGTACTGTTGTGTTCATGTTGTACTGAGGTGGTATACGGGTATAAGGTTAAAGCGTGGGTTAAGGTGTAAGGCATGGGTCACAAGCTCAATTTCAAATGCAGACAATTTATAATAATCATTTATATTATTTGCTTAATTATAAATACTTGCAGACAATAATAAGAATGGGTGAAAGTGATTGTTTAAACCATAGTCAAGGGCAAAGTGCCCATCTAGGGTTAACACTAATCACCATAATAGTGACTTGAACAACATTAGCACACATGCTGTTTCTTGAGGTCTTGGGGTCCTGGGGTCCTACCAGCATCCTAATGACAACAAATGCTGGACCACCAGCACACCAGCGTTGCTGGGTTTTTCTAGATCCAGATCTAGATCAATTCCTTATTTAGATTTAGATTTTGGCGACTTTGGGCGGTTCACCGTGTGAAGGGAGTTCATAGATAGATACTAACTTATAGATACTTTGTTTCCAAGATTCTCACTGCTTCATCAGAACCTCTCAGTCCAGACCACAAAAAGGTCTTCCAAGTGGAAAAATAAATTAAACAATAAACCTTGATCTCCGGCTTCACACTGTACGCGTAAGCAGAGAAGAAGCAGCGCGCCAACTGTGTTTTCATACTGCCAGCGTTTGTACTGCAGTAGGCTACAGACGAGTATCTTCATTTCTGACATATTTACCAGCATTCTCCTCTGAACACCGTGTGCCATGTGCTTTGAACTGTGATATTGCCAGCATACTGGGACGCGACCGTGTCCCCCTCCCCTACACGTGCAAGTAACTTACTGTACTATAGTTCACACAATAACTTGAGCCAAGTTTTTAAAGATGTGTATGAAAAACATTGCCGACCTTGTAAGGAAAAGTTATGTCTGATCCTTCTCACATCTTTTGTGTAGGCTATCATTCTGTAAAATTAATAAATCAGCTCGGAGGTTCAAATAAGACTCTGGGCTTTGGGCTCTGTTTGTTTAGTAGCCTAATTATCGACGTGAATCGATACGAGACAGTACATGCTGTGAGGTCCAAGACAAATTTTGGAAAGAATTCCAGCAATAAAGTGTAATTGGACTGAATAACGGAATTGAAAAAGTAATCTTAAAGCTTAACAGACCTTTAAAGTTTGGGCCAAAACTAGTGAAAGTGAGGTGTTTTTGTGCATTTAGTTTTTTTTTTATATGGTGATCGTGAAACGCGAAACACATCTTCATGGTGAAATGTTTTTATGTTAATCGAGCCAATCATCAGTGTTGGAAAAAAAACGTCCTGCTTACGCATGTAGTGTGAAGCCGGCGTAAAAATGAAATGGTTAGTTTTGCTAGTTGCTTCTTGTCGAGTGGATGCAATAATTAATTTATGTATGAGTTTGAGGTTAATGTGACTACATTGCTTTTGTTTTTCAGTATTACTACTCCATTAAGGATATATCAGTAGGAGGCATGTGCATCTGTTACGGTCACGCTAAGGCCTGCCCTCTCAACCCATACAATAAGGTTTGTCATCTGAAGCTGAAGAATCTTTATCCTCAAATGATTTCATATGTGCGCTGTAATTAGGGTTATTACTTCAGCCTTACTATTATGTTGTTAATTAGAGACTAATCGCTTTTGACCTTTATAAAGCATACGCTCGCAACAGTTGCAAACATAAATCAATGATTAAAGTCTCGTTGTGTCTTATATGATCAAAATGCTGTATATTTGGTGTCCGTGTAATCCTCGTTTGATAGTCACTACGACTTCCAAAAGAGCTATTTATTTCTATTTTTACAGTACCTCAAATTGTCAAATAACTTTATGAAAATCATTTAAAGACATCTAAAGCGCAAAAAATGGACAAATATACACAATTTGACACGGATTCACGGCTTGATTCGAACTATCCGTTTCCATGGTTGCAGACACTCTGATTTTCCTTCGTCCAAAAGAGTAAATGAAGAGAAATAGTTAAAGACCTGGAATGAATGCATTTGTTTATTATTAGATCTGTTCATTTAAAAAGTATTTCATATCACTCTTCTAACCTCCACCTGTAAACATTAATCAACATAACGCTTCGCTAGTTTAGATCTGATGACAAGTGAATGTACTGAAAGGCTGTAAGAAAAGCGTAACCTGCTTACTTACTCTTTCATTTTACAAAAAAAGTATCATGTTGATTCTTAAATGTCCGTTAATGGTAGAACGCTCGTCTTTTATGATTTGATTGTCCATCATTTTGACACTGACAAGAGCTCTTAAACCACTGATCTGCTCAGCACCAAAATACAGCTAATATTAGGTCATTTTTTATTATACACATTGTAGCATGCCTCGGTAGTTCTGCATTGGGTTTGCCATCTCTCGTCGAGTTTTAATCGAGAAGCCATTCTCAACACAACGCACGGTTGGTTTGATTGACTGTTTGGTTTTGACATCAGAAATTCAGCTGTGAGTGTGAACACAACACTTGTGGCGAGAGCTGCGACCGCTGTTGCCCTGGTTACAACCAGAAACCCTGGATGGCGGGAACCTTCCTCACACGCCACATCTGTGAAAGTAAGACCAGTTCTGTCTTATTTAGGGGTGGTCTAGAAACATCGGTTCATGTTATACGACATCTTTTTTTAACTTTGCTCACTTGTGCAAATTCTTCATAAAATATAGAAGCTATTCAGACAATATGAGATTTCTGATAAACACACAGTCATTGTAGTATTCACTATATATAGTATAATTCAAATTTTCCATGATTTTGGTATGATGCACTTATTGTGTACATACATGTTTTTACATTGTACTTATATTTTAAAAAATACCTATATGTATCTATAATGAATTTTTATATTTACATGTTAACCCTCCCTTAAACCTTCCCATAACTGTTCCCAACCTTACCCATATCCAAAAGTGTTTTGCGAATATAGAATATGAGCACGATAAGTAGATTGTACTTATTTTTTGAAATACATAATAGTTAAGGACTCAATATATAAAGTCTGACCGAACAGTTTTCATTGGCGAAGCAAAAACACTTTTATGCTATATTAACTCGATTATTTAACCGCTATATTAAAGCAAATTATTCTAGTCGCCTTCTTATTACTCCATTCTTTTCACACTTTCTTGTTACTTCATTCTGGAGCGACCAAAGCTGCGGTGGCTGGCTGTAATGGGTCGTTCTTGAATTAGGAACAAAAAGATCCAGATCTCTTTTTGGACTATCAATGGAAGATCCCGAATTCATTGTGCTGTTGTTCGTAGTGTAGTGTTACTGTGTCTGAATCATAGCTGTGCCAGTATTCAGATCAACTCTTGCTCATGTGGTATTGTCATATCATCAGTGGCACGTGTCAGGAACCGCTTGTATAATCACGCGATGTCTTTACTTGCCAGAGTGCAACTGTCACAACAAATCGAAGGAATGCTATTACAACCAGACTGTGGCCGACGCTAAGCTGAGTTTGAATATTCGTGGTGATTACGAGGGAGGCGGAGTCTGCCTTGGTTGCTCCGAAAACACCGAAGGAGTTAACTGTCAGTCATGCGTAGACGGCTACTACAGGCCGAGTGAGGTGAGTGCCTTTACGGGGTTTTTAAGGCAGGGCTCGGTGAAGGGAGAGTCAAATGGTTTTTGTTGTGTGATTGAGCATGGCGTGAATATTTTTCCCAGGTGAGTCCGCATGACCCCTGGCCCTGCAGACCCTGCTCGTGTGACCTGACGGGTTCACTGCGCTCTTCATGTGTCCCAGACGAGAGCCAGGCCACCGCAGGTACAACACAACACTGTTTTTGCGCACGGAAGATGAAATAAAATGGGCCAGTGGCAAAGTGAGCTGGATTTGTTGAACAATATGTTACAGAAGTCAAATATACTTGCAAAAAATATACCCACCATTTAAAGGAAACATCAAAGGAATCTCTCAAAGAAGTATTAAATAAGCTCACAAAGGTGTGACATATTTTGCTGCAGCCTTGGGCATTGAAAAATGTTGAAAAGTGTTTCGCCTAAATATTCCGAATATTTAACCTTTTCTGGATGTCCTTAAAAGATGTTAATAAAGGAGGGAAAAGAAGTTTCTTTCATTGTATATTTGTCGTTAATGTATAGTTTATACATACTATATTATTTTTACTCAAAATGTAAAGCGTTGAGTTTCACGCAGACGTGGTAAAGCATGCATCTTTTTTATAGATGATATTATCATTTCATATAAAACAGCAGACCTCCTAAAATATGACTTTTAGTTAATTCTGTGTTAAGTTTTCCAAGCATTCATCGTACTGAGGTGTTTGAGTGAATGTGTTGAGCAGGAGCTCAGGCTGTAATGGTGTGTTTTCTGGTCTCTGCAGGTTTGGCAGTGGGCTCGTGCATCTGTAAGCAGGGATACGCAGGTGAGAAGTGTGACAGGTGTGCGTTTGGATACACAGGATTCCCTCTGTGTGAGCGATGCAGCTGCAGCAGTGAAGGCAGTGTTAACCAGGATCCCTGCAAGCCGCCCTGCGTGTGTAAGGTACATCACACCGGCCTCCCTCTGCTCACACAGCCACCATCTCTGCTGCAACATCTCTATGAACAAAATATTGCTATACTTTGGCTTAATTTGATGCTAACTTGGAATTGTGCACATATTTTATTATTATTATTATTATTATCTTATTTTTTTTTCTCCTTTGCGTCTGTGGCAGCCCATGTGGTTGAAAGTTCAACATTGCACTTATGTAAAACGATATCTGATAACTTTTGCATCGTGTGTTCTAAAAATGTGCTCTTTTTCCCCTTTGGTCATTTTAAATAAGCTTTTCTTACAGTACTTCTCGTGCAAAATTTGCCTCACAAAATGCATCGATCAGATTTTTGATTTTCTGAGAAATGTCTTCATGGAGGTCAGCGCGATTCCTCGGGTGTGTGGGTTGGGGTCACGATGTTTAGATATTTATGAATGCCAATCTGTGTTTGTGAAATCTGCTGTTCAGAGGATGCTTTTAGAGCTTCTCCTCATCGGCTAATTACAAAGAGTGGTTTCTAGAGCAACCGTGCAAGGTGAACTTTGACACTGGTTGGGTTAATTATTGAGATGCAGAAGATCACGCATACACAGTTTGTGGGAAGTACAGAGAACCAGCAGCATTAATGGTTTAACCAGCAACTCTTCCTAAAGTCCAGCACAGAGATAATTATACTCACTGATCAATTACCTCGGTGACGAGGATCTTCACTTAGCTTTCAAACGCAGCAGTCAGATATCTGTGTATAACAAGAGCAACGGTCAGAAGCACAATGGAGAATTAAAAACGGAGGAAGACAAGTTACGCTGAAGCTAAATATCTACTTTGACATTTGAGTACTGTGATGGAGTTGCAGCGTTTGTCGTAACGGGGTGGCAGGATTGGTTTCCGTCCTCTTACATGCTCTGGTCCAGTATCCTCTGGAGGATTTGCCAGCGCTGAGCTACAAAACACACCTGGTCTAGGATCACTGCGGTCCAAGAATAGTGAATGGACAGTTTCTCGACAGTAATACCAACAGATGTGCCTCGCTGATACTCCTAAGTGGAGTGAAGGGATTTCGAATCAAAAGCCGGAGCGGTAAGAAAATGCAGGTCAACTAACAGGTTTTTGAACAACTGATGGTGCGTGGACATAATCTGGTCAGTGTTCAGGACCTGAGTACTGAATAGAGGGTATGCACGTGACGTCACCGTCAGCTGGAGCGACTGCGGCTCTGCCCGCTGAGTGGCAAAAAGACTGAATACCTAAAATGAGAAAGAGCTTCGCGATTGACTGTGCAAATACATTTGACAAGAAATGTGATGAAATCTGAAAAGCTACAGGAAAGAGAAGCAAAAGATCCTGCAATTCAAAGAAACACATGGCAACAAACAAAGATTCACATTTATCAATTTTTGTTAACATGCTGAATTTTGCGGTAAAATCATACTCTATATATTGTATTGTTAGGTCCAATTATACATTGTGGCCCTAATACCTGTGCACTTAAGAAGAAACTAGATGTGTATGTAGTATATAACCACTGTGTGAGTACACTTCGGCACATAGTATCTATAGCTGTAATATTTGTGTAACTACACATATATAACAATCCATTGAATGGTTTGTGTAAGTACAAATGTGTAACTTGGTGCACTTTTTCAGCGAGACATGAAATACGTACCAACAAGTACATATCACTGCTGTTTCCAAAAGAAATAAACACTGGAGACAGTAAAACATTTTATTTCTTTTCCCACGGATTAACAGAGCTTTGATTAATAAAGCATAATTATCATAATATCAGGTTATGTCTTCAAAACAGTAAATAATGATAGAATCACACATACCCAGTTTCATGTCTATGGGTTTTCTTAGGAGGTGGGTTTGTTAAGTAGCTCACTGAGTAGAGATGTACCTGAGAGGTGAGGAGCTCTGGTAAAACTACCTTTCAACAAAACAGATCTGTGTAAAAGAAAGTTGAAGTGACACGGCTGCATCAACAGATGTGTCTTTATATCAGTTTTGCGTTTGTTAATACTATTGGGTAGGTTTAGGGTTGGATTTGGTGTAAGGTATATTTCAATTATGATTCATTTCAGCAACAGCCCATTCTTAACGGTCACAAAACAATGTAATAAAAATGTTAACAATGCCCTATTACACAGTTGTACTTACACCATTTAATGGGTTGTTATATATGTGTAGTTACATAAATATTACAGCTATAGATACTATGTACCAATGTGCACTTATACTGTGGTTGCATACTACATATTTAGTTACTACATAAGTACACAGGTATTAGGGCCAAAATATAAAGTGGGACCGATTTTCTTTCTGTATGGTGTTGAAACCAGGCACATATAAATGTCTTTGGTAAGCTGTAAGGAATATCGATTCCAACAAATTGATTATCACTTGTTTTACTAGCGTTTCCACAGCTTCCCTATTAAATCCAGTCATGCAGAAGTTTCTTTTGCTCAATCTGGCTGAAGGGCCGTGTTCAGGCCGTGCTCATTCAATTACCAGACACTTTAGATTTTAATCACGTAAATATAGTCAAATGACAACATTTTGGATATGGCCCATTAGGATGGCTAAATATGTTTGCAGCGTAAGTAACAAATACCATCTCAACATGTTTTTACAGCTCCTCTCTCAGGAGCTCTGTCAAAAAACAACTTGATTTTGGCCTGTCTAATTAATCTTCATGAGCCTCTCTTTTCTAGCTGGCCTGTCTTTTTCTGAGTGACGCATGACCAGGCCAATCAGATATAACGACGTTGCAATTATGTCACGAAGCTAGCTGTGAGTTTGTCTTTACTGTAACTTACACGTTAGATGGGATTCGCCTCATACTAACGATTCCTGTCAGATCAAGTGAGCACAGGTCGGCCGATCTGGTTTCTTCTAGTTAACCTTTTTGACATATTTCTGTGTTGTTGTTGGTCAGTGATGTCATGGACGGTGGGCAAGAAATAAGTGTTGCGGTGTTGAATTTAAAGCTGGTGACAATGAGGCTGAGAGGCAAAGACTTACAATTACATCCTGTTCAGTGGAGTTTGTGTCTAAAAAAGGTTGTTGTTTTTCTTGAGAAAGAAATACTGTCAGATGAACTATTGTTATATTGTTAAACAACAGAACAATCCATTAAACACTTCAGTCCATCACAGCCTTCCTTTCATTCCAGTCAAAAATTAAATCTGGCACAAAGGTCTGTGGCAGCATTAGCTTTCTACAGACTGCTCATCCTGAATAAGACAACCAATTAAGCAAGAAAGCACTGAATCAGAAAGGCCACCGTTCAGGTTGTGAGGCATCACACACAAGCTTGTGGTGAAATATCCTCAATATATGCAAATGAAAACAGTCTTCTACATGCTCCGGAAGAATTTCTAGATTTTCTAAGATGAACACAGAAAACTGTCAGCTGTTTTATCCGTGGCCGGTTCAGGTGTGTCATATCCATATGCATTAACTTATTGTTAAAACATATGAATATGTGGATGCTGTGAGAGGGACATCAACGTGCATGAACAATGCAGGTCCAAAAGGGACAAAAAGCCACAATGAAGGATCTAAAGAACATACTTTAGTAAGAAGAAGCCTTTAGATCTGGTTTTAGTTTAACTTTAAGAGGTGAGATAAACTGATCAAGTCTGAAGATCAATTATTGTTTACAACAGTCTGGTGCAGGAGAGCTAGATTATTATATAGCTGAATCTCAAGAAACAGACTCTCAGAAGTCTGGCTCAAAGAGAAAGTTTGCTTTACACATGAGCCCTCAGAAACAAGCTAGAGGGGATCTACAATGTCTGGAGACCTGACAACTTGTCTTGAAGCGCACAGCGCTGGAGATGTGCACCACACACAGTCAGAGTACAGGAACTTTCAGCTGAACATACTGTATACGCTGTAAGAAAATTTCCTCCATCCCTGAAACACAACACAGTGCAATGCATAATTCAGATAAAGGTAAATGCAATACGAAACATTAGGTCTTATTCTCCTGCTGGACAAGGGAGTTGCTTATTTTTGGTTCCATAAAGAAGCATTAAAGAACTATTTCTTTCTTACCTTTTTATAATCTGAAGAGCCTTCTTTTGTCTCAAAGAAACTTTTGTAAAACAGAAAGGTTCTTCAGATGTTAAAGGTTCCTTGTGGAACTATTTAGACAAAAAGGTTCCTTCTATGGCTTTGTGAAGCCCATTTGTTGTAAAGAGTGTGGCTGATTTTCCAGTCCTTCAGTGGGAAAACACTGCTGTTGTATAAACCCAGGAGGCCACGTGGACAATAAATCAGACACAAACCGCCAGAACTGCCTCTTCTTCCTCCCGTGAAGACAGCAGGTGGGAATCCTGATTGATTTCAGTCTCATCGAGGGATTTTACAATTTTCCAGCATTAGAGAGGGAAGTGAGTCTTTTGCAATAAAACGTGCAACAGACCCAGTGATTCAGGCTTTCCAGAGTAGGTAGACGCGTTTGCATGAGGGATCTGACAACCAGACAGTAGTTCCAAGAAAGCAACAACAGCCATCGATTTTCTATTTCTGGGTCAAAACTCACAATACAAGGTTAAAATGCTTCTCTGACACCTACAAATTCAGTTTAAGAGGGCAATGCCTCATTTGAACGCTGCGGTGATCTCTCAGTATCAGTCGCTCAGCTGACGTCGCCTCTGTTCTGTGTAAATTAGTCATTTCAGCTGTCGGATCGTTGTAGTCTGGATCTGTTTTCCTATCATAAAAAAAGAATTTCAATAAAAGTCTTTCAAATAGAAAAAGATCGGCCATTTCAGTTTTAATGCAGGCTTACAGCTGATCGAGATGAGATTTCTCTCAGCGCTCCGGATGGATGGGTGGATGAACAGATGAAGAGTGAGTGGAGCTGAAGCGTGTTTGGCGTTGCCTAGATGAAGAGGCTGTGATGGTCAGATTATAGAGGCAAGCGTTCGGCTCTGTTCAGTAATGGCCGGGCTCAGGCAGAGAGCCAGTGTAAATGGGACATTAAGAAACATCAGTAAATGACACCCACAGACGGGATGGACTCGCTCCAGGTGCTGCAGTCGGATGCCAGACTTGCAGATAGCTGTAATATACAGATATAAATGAAAGTGTCAGAAACTCAGGCCGGTGACTGGAACGGAAGAGTTGATCTGAGAGAGGTCCTTATACTGTAGTTAGTACTGGATTCACACAGCAGGGGCGATCCGGATTGAAGAACTGTGAGTGTGAATCTGAACTGAGCTGGTCACAAAAAAAACAAAAAAACCTTACAATTGAAAAATGATAAAATGTGTAACATATTTTCCATATTAGAATAAATAAACACAATTACACATATCAGCGTACACTCTTATGGATTTAACATAATCAAAGGCAATTTTAAAATGTTTTCCTCAAGATTAGGTTAACATTTTTAAAGTAGTAATATTTTTATTCTGAAAGGATACATTGAATTGAGAAAAATGCATCATGGTTTCCACATAAATAGGGCAGCACAACTCTTCAGCGTATGATAACAATCAGAAATGTTTCTCAAGCTGAAAATCTGCATATTGGAATGATTTGGTGAAGCAGGAGAGACTTTGTTTAAAAAATCTCACTGATGAACGTATAGGCAAACTTATTTCTAGTTACAGCTGCGATTCTGAATGGTGCACCATCCCACTTACACACACAGATGTGAAAAGGCCCTGCAGCTATTGAAATAAATGAAATGGAAGAATAATGACTTTTCCTTCACTGTGGAGGTTTGTTCACGCGCGGGTGTGTGTGTGTTTAAGTAACACACTTCCCATGGGTTAGTGCTGCTTTAGCAGTGTTTAATAGTGCATGGAGCCCAGTTTCACTCAACAGTCTCTCTCTGTCTCTCTCTCTCTCTCTCTCTCTCTCTACAGGAGCATGTGGAGGGACAGAACTGCGACCGCTGTAAACAGGGATTCTATAATCTCCGTGGAGACCGTCTCCGTGGATGCGAGAAGTGCTACTGTTCTGGTCTATCCAGCCTGTGTGCTGAATCCCACTGGGACTACAGTAATGTAGGAGACAAGCCGTTTCATTACCAGTGTGTGTGTGTGTGTGTGTGTGTGTGAGAGAGAGAGGAGTCTCGTTTCTCATTAGTTACACTATCTTAAATCTTTCCTCGGCTAGTGGGATTCAGTCTTATTAAGCAGTAATGGCTGTTCTTACACACACATGCTCACGCGATTCACGTGGATATTTTCCAGTTTAATGAGTGAGCAAAAGTAGCCGGTCATCACGTTTAGAAGTGAACTGTCGTGAGCGCGGTCTGTACACACATACACAAAGGGGACAGGAGTCAGGAAGGGTGAAAGGTTAATAGTGTACGGGGCCCTGGAATTTTGTGCATCAATTTGTGCATGTGTGAGGACAGAGAGAGAAAGAGATGCTACCAGCATCTGTCTGTACAATTAAGCTGACCTTGAGTTGTCTTTACTGAGCTCTGCTAGCTTTAATTACGGCCTTGTGTGTGTGTGTGTGTGTGTGTGTGTGTGTGTGTGTGTTAGTCCACTGCTCATGCTCTTGTGAGAGAGTGTTGGTCTTTCCAAGTGTGTATTCTGTGCCTTTGATGTACATGCACATCTTAATTACTTTAAATGTCCTTATTAAGTGGTCAAACATTGACGAGACTGTCTAACATAATGCTAGACTACACTGAAAAAACTCCTGTTAGTCTTGCACATAATTTTACTCAATTCTACGTTTTCTACAATTGCATTACTGGAAGTCCCTGTGAACAGTTATTCAATATAACAGGCTGATGAGTAAATGAATGCACACAGATGAACAGATCAGATTCATCTTCGTGTCAGGCTATAAATTCACTAACAATGCCAATTAAGTTATTTTTGTATATACATAAAATAAAGTTATTGCACAGAACGGCTGTCACAAAATCGTCTACCAGCATTCTTCAGAATACATTCCCTTATGTTCAATACATGTTTGAAACAAGTGTAGGGTGAGAGGATGATGACAGGGTTTTAATTTAGGGGTGAATTACCATTTTAATAACACTCTGTTTTAAATGAGATCACACTGTGCTAATGAGGTTTGAAATAAAACGACAATGACACGAAATCAATAACTGCTGAATGTATGCAGAAACAGATGCAGATCTTTTATTGCATTGTATTTTACAGCACATTTAAGCAGTGGAAAATAAAAATATCGTCTGTCAAGCTTAACCGAGACCAGTATAAATAAACAAAAAGAGTGAGACTTCACAGAAAAGAAACACAAAGGCATCAGTCTGCGTTTCATAAGAACATTACGTAAATGCGTGCCATTTTACGTCCGAGCTGAGTACCTCTGAGCCATGCATAACCTGAACGTTCCTCCAAACTGCCTCTTCAATCATAGTCTGGATCACAGGAAGATCAAATTTCACAACATTATCAAGAACATTTGCAAGAATAAGGATGACAGATGTTTGATTGATAACCTCTCAGTCTGGACTGATTCTTTAGCACAGGGGAAGTTTACTGTGAAGGATTATTTGGTTTAAAGAACAGTTATGAGCACACAATAATCATTTTGTTAACTAGTTACCAGCGTCTTCAAATGATTTTAGAGTCAGAAACAGTTGGAAGGGATTTTGTTCTTTAAATACTGATTTTTAATTTTGTCATTGCAGTAATGTAAATAAAAATGGGTAACACTTAACTTGGATAGTCCACTTTAGACTGTTCTGGTGTGTTTGTTTGCAGGTGACAGACATGTCAGGATGGTATCTGACAGGAGTGGATGGGGAGGGGCTTGTGTGGGCGGTGCCCAGCGGAGAGACGGCCCACCAGCTCACCGTCAGCCAATCAGATGCGCAGGCTCACCTGACAGCACCGTATTACTGGAGTGCCCCGACTGCTTACCTGCGCAAGAAAGTGAGTTTGTGCTTGTGTGTGTGTGTGTGTGTGTGTGTGTGTGTGTTAATCTGGGCCGGCACACTGTGCTGATGTATAATGTGATGACACCCTCACATGACCACAATACAGACATCATTTATCATCATTATGTTACAGGCTCATTTAGCCTTTCGTTTGCCCTTGATTTAACTTCAGTGTCTGCAGGGGAAGAGACACAGCCGGGGACTTTAAATAATGGGAGTGTGAAAAATTAAATCAGAGGAGTGTACAGAATTGTCTGAGACTTGCCTACATTTCATTTCCGACAGTGTTTATTATCGTTATCATATAATATTAGAATAGCAGTCATTACTATCAGAAACTTTACAAGTATACGTCAGCTTATTCTACTCACCCTAAACCTACCCTCTAAACGGTCTACTCTGAGAGTCCGTACACGTAAGAGCAAATGAAGGAGAATTAGTTGACGCGTTACTTATAATTAGTATATTGTCTAAAGTGGACTCAAAATAAAGTGTAACCAACATCTTACTCAGTTTTAATGAAAAGCAGCATGGGCGGAGACTAAACACTTGAGTGGTCCTTCAATCACATGACAGGGGACTAGTTAAAGCTGCTCAAAGCTTCCTCTCAATCGGTTCAGTTGATTGTAGTGTAGGTAAATGTGCACTTCATCCAGTTTGCTGAAATATCACGAGGCTGTCTGAATGAGAAACCGCTTCAAATGATTCAGTGAGAGAGCGTCTGAACTTCATTATGAACCCGTCCAGATCAAACCCGTGAAGTGCAGGGTCGTGAAAATAAGTGTCTGTTTACCCTGAAAGTGAGTTTGTGTGTTTTCCGATGTAAACATGTGCAGATGGATGTGCCGAGGTCTTTAAAAAAACATCTGAAGATGCACCTCTTCCCTAAGAGCTCAACTAATCCTCAGTCATAACGTGACATCAAATTTTTATTACTCCAGCTTATATAACTTCTGTACTAATCTTGTTTATATTCGATTTGCATGTTTACTCGAGACCTGATCTTTAAAAGACAAATGAAGATTTTGAACGAAGCACTTCGCGAGTTCTTCATCATAGAAAGTGATTGTGCCTCTTCACATATGGATTTGTTTTATGATGCCTTTATGGCTTTTTTGAATCTGTTAAGTTTTAAACGCATCGTAGCGGCAGATATCGCTCACATTTTGTTAAAATACCTTAATGCGTGTTTTAAATATGAACCAAAGGAATTGCATGCACATTAAGACCAGTAACGTACTTTAAGAAAAGGCTGTGAAGACACCAATTCATTTGCTCCTCTCCGAGCTTTAGAAGAATGATCCCACACACACACACACACACACACTCTGTGAAGGAGATGAATATGCTTGTGATTGTCCCGCGTCTTCAGATGTGTGATGTGGAAATAAACCCCGAGCTGTTAAAGTGGGTCGCCGATGTGCTTTGACCTCTGAACTCTCCACTGCTAATGATGCCATTACTCTGAGTTTCTGCCAGGCACTGTCAGCATTCATCTAAAAGGCTTTTCATATCCACGTAGATTAGGCTTCATTGACTTTTAAAGTTTTAAATGAAGGATTTATCTTCAGTGAATGCACATATGTAAAAGAAGAACCAATCTCATGAAAAAATATGCATCTCTCTATGCAAAAATAACAATAGTGAGATAAAAGGATGCAATTACCTTTATTAATCCATTTTTTTATAAACATGACCCAGACACTTCATCATGAGATTCACCGTCATATATTTATGTGTAATCGACGCAGTTTTAAAACGCGACTGATCGCGTTTGAGGATGTTTTTATGGCTTTTGAGACAGACATTGTGTACTTGTTTAACATTTAATGCTTTCCTAAAAAGAACATCACAGTAGTTTTAGGCTGACATGCACTTTACACACATTTGCAATAGTGTTTATCGGGTATGTGACATAAAAGTTGTTAAATGCTAGGGTTCATACAGATTCAGTCTTTCCACCGAGCAGCTGCATATTTGACGGGATGTCTGGTAATAGTTTATCTCTATGGCAACAGCCTCCTTCGGTAAGCTGAGACCTGCTCATGCTTCCACAGAGACATTCAGACATTTTTACATTAAGAGTTTAAATTGCTGTGGACAAAGTACACATTACCTGGAAAGTGTGGGTCTTTACCACTCTCGCTTACAGATTTCACACATAGGCTGGAGATTATGTGCAATCATGATTATGTGCAATTTGATACCCCTTCCTAAAAAAAGAGAACTTTTACCTAAAATATTCCCCAAATGTTTTTTTTTGCCACCAAGCCGATTTGTGTTTAATGAGAACGCACAAAGGGGTTGTTAATAAAGGTTAATATAATGCAAGTTTATATAATAATAACAGTTGTGTTTTATCGAAGCAATAGCACACAATCAAGATCTGTCACGCTGAACATCAGCTGCTCATTCATAAAAGTCGTTAAGGAAGACACTGCTTTTGGAAACAATGCTTAACTAAATCTCAATCATAATTGTTAAATCATAATGTCTATAATATATGCTTCGTGCCTTATGCTCACATTTAGGGGGTTAGTTTACATTTTGCAACAGAATGAACAATTGGAAGATGGATGGATGGATGGATGGATGGATGGATGGATGGATGGATGGATGGATGGGTGGATGGGTGGGTGGGTGGATGGATGGGTGGATGGATGGATGGATGGATGGATGGGTGGATGGGTGGATGATGGGTGGATGGATGGATGGATGGGTGGATGATGGGTGGATGGGTGGATGGATGCTGTGTGGATGGATGCTGGGTGGATGGATGGATGGGTGGATGGATGGGTGGATGGATGGGTGGATGGATGGATGGGTGGATGGATGGATGGATGGGTGGATGGGTGGATGATGGGTGGATGGATGGGTGGATGGATGGGTGGATGATGGGTGGATGGGTGGATGATGGGAGGATGGATGGGTGGATGGATGGATAGGTGGATGATGGGTGGATGGATGGATGGGTGGATGGATGGGTGGATGATGGGTGGATGATGGGTGGGTGGATGGATGGATGGGTGGATGGGTGGGTGGGTGGATGGGTGGATGGGTGGATGGGTGGGTGGATGATGGGTGGATGATGGGTGGGTGGATGGATGGATTGGTGGATGGGTGGGTGGATGGGTGGATGGGTGGATAGATCATATCATATTCATTCAAATTTTGATTGTTCTTATAAATATTTATGTTTAAATTAAACCTCAAGTTTTTTGACAGCCTACATTTCAATGTTTATATTTCAGGCGACAAATTAGAGTAGAGTAGGGAGCATACGATGTCCTCGTGAAGTCTCAGGAACTCTCGCAATGCAAATGCCAGGTCATAAAACTTTCTAATCAGACCAGAAGATCTGTGAGAAAGACCATTTGTTAGTCGGCCCCTTCACTTTACCCCAGCTTTCAGGCCATTTCACGCCCCATGAAAAGGTCCTGTCAAGCTTTTATTATGTTTCATTTGTGATTGCTATTTTCTGATTTGAGAATTTAAAGAAGATTGGCGATACTTTCAAGGAAGCATCTGCAACGAGAACTTCCCACACGATTGCCGTGTGTCTCTATTTGCCAGGTATGCTGACTCTGATATTATTGTAGTATTTTAAGATTTGCGTTTCATGCTGATCTGTTATGTAACCAAAGTCTAATGTGTTTTGTGTAAACAATGCGTTCTTAATTTGAATTAATTGAATTAGTTTTTTAACAATTTTATTGTTGCCTGGCAAAAAAGAAATGCTTCTTTTGACTTATTTTGAATCCTCCAGACATCTTTTATTCTAGCAGATTGACTCGGTGGACTGATAAATTAGTGAATTCACTAAACGGCCGAGTGAATTTTTTATTTAATTTAAATTTGAGAATCAAAATCAAATGAAATCAGTATTTTTGCCTTATTATATGTAGCTAAATGCATGCTGGATACGTTTATATATTCAAGGTTATATACATAGAGCTGTGTGTTATAGTTAACAGTGTGCATTCATATAAGCACACAATATAGATTTTCTATAGCTGATGTAGTTGATTTTGCAGTATAATCTGCAGTGTCTTGACCTGTCTACCATATCACTTTTACAGCAACTTTTACCAACTGTTAATATCTGGATCGTGTAGTAAGTGTTTTTTTCCAAAGGCAACAAGGCACTTGAGGTAATACTGTAAATATATCGTCTCAGCAGCATCAGCGACAGAATGACGTCCACAATCAGAGACGCAAACATGTAAGATCTCACTGGTTTCATGGTGCTTACAGAATTAGTTTCCGCCCGTCTAGACTCGACGTATTTAGCGGTCACTGGCATTCACACATGGTATGAGTTAGACTGTGTGTGTGTGTGTTTATGTACTGCATCTCTCCAGATGTGTGTAGCCTTTTGAACTTTATGTCGTAAGCACAACACAAAACAAACCACACTCTGTTTGTGGAGCTGTGTGTGTGTGTGTGTGTGTGTGTGTGTCTCTGTAGGTGGGCTCTGGTCCATATCAGGCCCACACTGGTCTCTGCTTGGTATTAAGACGCAGCGGGAGGAGCAGAGGTTATGGGGCTGATTTTGTGGAGAGGTTGAAGGGCAGAATGCTCTGGAGTTGCTCGTCTTTAGTTTTAAGGCGCCCAGCGGACGGCCTGTTTCTCATTTCCTGTAAGATGTGCCAGAGGCGATGCTCTAATTTTCACTCTCTTCCTTCATTTTTTCCATTTAGTCTACATCTATTCATGCTCAGTCTTAGTATTCAGGATTTGATTTCATTCCGATGTAAACTCTCACGGTTCTGTGCCAGTGCCGTTGTTTTTTGGCAGTATAATGTAAACATCATGGTGTATGAGTCTAGCATTTTCACTTTTTAGACCATTTAATGACATTATTCATATAAATGATTAAACAATTTGGGTAATAAACAGGTGGTTTGAGGTGACTTTGTTGACCTGAGCATGATTATTTTTTGCTGCTCAGAATCAAGTGGTTCTTGAACACTCAGGACTGATTGAGCTGAAGAGGCTGCCAAAAGCTTGATTGATAACAAAAGCAGAGCTTGTACCAGTAACAGAGTGTGTGTGTGTGTGTGTGTCTGTGTGTGTGTGTGTGTGTGTGTGTGTGTGTGTGTGTTGTGTGTGTGTGTGTGTGTGCGTGCATGCATTTTTGTGATACAAATTTGTCACTAACAGACTACGGTATTTTCTTAAAAGAAACGTTTTTGAAAGCGTTTTGTGAACATCTCTGTGTAAACATACATGGTTCACATATATAACATGGACCGCTTTTTGATGTCTCACAACCGCAAAGTATTAAATATGTATTTAAAACAGCAAAGTAATAAATATGATTAAATATGCAAGGGTGATTAGCTAATTACTAAAAATCAAAATAAAATTATATAAAATGTAATTAATTTTTTGATCTTTACGCATTAGACAACTTGTTAGACATAGCATAAAATTGTTTTTCATAAAGTAATTTTGTTGTTGATGTTAATAGGTCCTCAACCCAAGCATATGCTCTACACAGAGGCAGCCCAATTCATAAAAGATGTCTAAAATAACATAATAGCCCTGTGCAGAGCATGATGGCAATGGGAAAACCACTTCCTAGTTACACAAGTAAAATCATTTAAGTTCTTTCAAAATGAAAATATTGAGTTGAACCAAAACACGAAATTTTAAAGTCAGTTTTACGCGTGCATTTGTTTAAATGGGAAACCTAACATAACGGTGTTAAACAAAAATTATAACAGTGTTTCCACAAAACAGAGCTCAAGCACCTCACAAAGTCGACGTCCATGAAAGAGCTGCAATTACCGAAACTTCAGAACAAATGCTAAAATGTAAATCAAATATAATGATGAACTTTAACATCTTCCATGACCAAACAAATCTGTCTCCCAGTTATTCCACTTTCAGATAATAATTCTCAATTTCAAAACATTCATCCTTATGACTGCTGTTGTGCTCATATATTAATTGCATTATAGCAGAAATAACACTTAATTATCTTGAAAAAACAACGTCATGTTCTTAATGAGGCTTCATTTTGTGTAAGCCAAACATAATTTTGTATTGTTTCTATCGATGTTGGCGTGAAATATGGCATTTCTTGGGCGATCCGCCCAAATGTCACTCCTGTCTTGCCGAACAGCTGCAGCGCTGAAAAGTCAATATTTCTTCACGTGCCGTCAGGACACAAATGTCTTAGTTTAGACAGGAACAGTCAGAACATATAAAAGCGGGCCGATGTTTGGTTTGGATATGAACGCTGGAGAGATGTGCTCTGACCCAAGCCAGTGTGTGGAGAAGTGTAGGAGTATGTATGGAGCTGGTCCGATTCACCCCGAAGCCCAACGTTACTCAATATCAGCCAGAGAGCGCGCTCGGCTTTGTTCAGAGATTTGTGTGTGTGTCTTCATCAATAATCGCTGCGTGTTGAACTTGTTTTCCGTGTGTGTGTGTGCTTGCGTCTGCAGCTCTTGGCGTACGGAGGCCGGCTGGAGTACTGGCTGTCTTATGACACCGAGAGCAGAGACGAGCCCGTTCGCATCCGCAGCGCTCCTGATGTCATCATTGAGGTACGTCTGCACAATCACAAACACGTTACACTGAGCTGCACGGGATCAAGGCCAGCCAACGCTTTCTTTAAACTCGGTGCCGTTGCGGTTCCTCGTGAAACATGCAGGCGGACTCTTAACCTCCAGGCCTTGAAACCAAACTCTCTCCAACAGATTTAATTGAAAACTGTTCGTTGAACCCGTCCTACAGCTTTTACTTGACCTCCGCCAGATTTTGGTATGAATATCTGCCGTTCAGAAGTTCATAGGCAGACTTTTTGATTCGCTAAAAGATTTCCTGCAGAAAGATTTGGCTGAAAGTGAAGCTGTGCCTTGATAAATGATCTTTTTATAATTTTTTTATAATTGTTTTTCAAGGGTAATACACATTAATAGAAGTCCAATTATTTCTTACAAAATTAAACTAAATTAAATTTAAAGAATCCCTAGAAATGTTACATTTCTAATTTGATATTTATTTAATTTTGTTGGTTTGTTTGTTTGTAATCACTGTGAGTTTTTGTGAATTTTAGGGGTCTATATCAATCATGTGTTCTTTTAAAGGCAAAAGATATCTCTGCAAAAGTACTTCCTCTTGTGTTCCTTCCTCATATTTGATTCATCCACTCCTTAATATGAAGCAAAACCAGAATGATAAAAACAACGCTAACAATAAATCGGCAAATGTTACTGTGTTACTAGCTTGAAAAATAATACATAACTAGCAATGGAAACCTTTTAGCTTTTATGTAATTCATAAACATTATGCTTTAATCTGGAAATCTCAGATTTGCATGTTTGTGTTCAAGTAATCATACAATATATATATGCAGCAGAATAATAGCTTTCATGAATAACATCTTAAGTTAAGCTGTTTCTAATGAGCCTAAAATTGGCTAAATTGGATTTCATTTGAACCACTTTCTTAACCTTTAAAAGCGAGCCGAGAGTCAATTATTATTTCTAAATATGTAAACATGTGCTTCTCCTTCAGTATCAAACCTTACCCTTAATCTAAAACATGCTAGCAGTGTTCTTGACATTCAGGTGGAAACCGAGCCATCGTGAAACCGATCCAAAGATTTCTTTATTGAAATGAAGTTTAATAGTAGACTTTAGGATTGTCCTGAGGGGACAGAGTTGTAAAGTACTCTTAAACTGCTGATAACCTCAAAAAGTTCTGCTGTCCTCGTGTTCTTTGGATCGTGAAGAACTTACTGTACACCTGCAGCTGATTGGCCACCTAATTGCTGCTTGCAGCTATATTTTTAATTTAACCTTTTTTTATTTTGTAAAAACATTAAGGAACTTATATATGCTGTTTGCCTTAACAGTCAATCATTGTACCGTGACCTTGAGTAAAAACGCCACACGTTTACTGGATCATTTCTGCAAAATAACAACAAATCAAAAAATATCAAAATGTGAGGACTTCCTGTAATATACCGAAAGCACATCAGATGGATGCACTCGTCTAATATAAAAGAATGCTTTTAAACGCAGACGTTTGTACTGTATCTGTGTGTTTTAATACACTGCATGGCTTCAGCTTTACCCAGAGTTCCTTTCACCTGAGCCCTTCACTGACCTCAGACGCCGTCGTCCCCGGGTCGTCCAGAACCGCTCCGGATCAAAGTGTAGATGTGCAGCTGTTATGTCTACGAGCGTGTTTGTTTGTGAGTGTGTGTGTGTGTGTGTTTATGGTGTCTCGCAGCTGTGTTTATGTTTGCGTGTGTTTTTCACGAGCTCACAGAAGCGTTTACGTCTGCGTGTGTGAAAGCACACTTCAGTCTGCATACACATACCTGTTTGTGTCTGCTCGGCATTCTCCTTTATTTAGTCTCAGCAGAAAAGCACTCCTAATATTTGGTTTATTCAGTTTCTGGGCAGAATCGTCTTTTTAGTCTCAGCCACATCTATATGGGTGGTTATCGAACTCTGGTCCTGCAGAATACAGCTTATTATGATAAACTACAACTGAAACTATAAAAACGAAAAATAAAAAAATAGAATTTAATTAGAAAATGATATAGACATTTAAAAATATTTCAAATATTTCAAAATATGGTTCAAATATTAATTAGAATTTTAAATAATATGTAGTATATTAATGCTGTCAAACTATATATATATATATATATATATATATATATATATATATATATATATACAAACACAAATATTTATATTTTTCAGAAAGATGTGTGTTACATTTTTAAAAGTATTTATTTAAAGTATATGAGTAGAAATATGTAATTCATAAATATTTTCAAAACATTTACTGTATGTACTTAAAAATACAGTAAATAATAAGTAAATATGCATAGTATATTTATATATACACGTATATTATGCAAACAAAAAAATATTTTGGATGTGATTAATCATGATTAATTGTAAGACAGGCAAAATTAAATTAAAAATATAAGATACAGTAATAAGTAAATTTTTTGTATAGCTGTTCACGCTGTTTTTCAGCAATTGCCTCACTTGTGTCTATTTTTATTTTTAAGAAAAACATCTAAAAAACTCTATTAGGTCTCCTGAGCGCTGAAAGAGCGACCAATTTTCCTTCGGGAAATCCTGTCTTGTTATTTTACTGCATGCAATAAACCTGCGTGCGTGTGTGTGTGTGTGTGTGTGTGTGTGTGTGTGTGCGTGTGTGTGTGTGAGAGAGAGAGAAGTTTCTATTCTGACATTGTGATAATCTTCTGTCCTTTGTAGATCTGAAAGCTGTTAGTGTGATGTGAGGCTGTGTGTGTGTGTGTGTGTGTGTGTGTGTGTGTGTGTGAGTTTGCATGTGTGTGTGTGTGCCGCTGTGCTCATACGTGTATGACAGGTAATTATTGTTCGTTAAGCCCTGTTTTGCATGTGCATACCTCATTAACTCTGTGCAAATAGAGAGTCCAGCTCCCATAAATCCTCAATCTTCTAGCTGTGTGTGTGTGTGTGTAAGTGCATGTCAATAAAGCGTGATTTTCCCAGCAGTCTGTGTGGTGGTGGTAAATAAACGAGCCGAATGAATCGCATCCCATAATGCTCTAGGATGAGTCCGCTCACAATGTCAGAGCGGAGATATATGGGTTACCTGTTATTGCATCAATGCATGCACACACACACACACACACACACACACACACACACGCATGCGCGCACACACAAAATTCTTCACAATTTATTAAACATAATTTCCTGAAAATATTCCTCCTTCCAATCTCTCTTATCCTTTATTTGCACATCACTTGTCTCTTTATAAATCACCTTATTCACACACACACACACACACACACACACACAAATCTAAACACACACACTGTACTGAGCTACCTAAATGAAGACAAACCACTTTTACTGTTTTTATGTAAAGATAATTATACTGACTATATATATATCCATCATATGGAGATGAGGTTTTGTCCTATTAGTTCATATGTAGGGTCAGATTGAACAAACTAAACCCACACTTACACAGTCACTTTGTTTGGGAAACATACCAAAGATGTCTTGTGTATAAAGCTGATTATACTTATTATACTACATGTCTAGGAAGAGAGGTTTTGTTATGGGTTTTTCAATTATGGGAAGCTAAGTGCATAGTTTAGTAAAGACGCGCACATAAATGCTACCGTTGCTTTGTTGTGAAGCCAGTGTGTAATTTACTGAAGGCAACGGTTCAGCTCCTGACGTGTGTGTGTGTGTGTGTGTGTGTGTTTCTCTCTCTTCAGGGCGGCGGGTTGAGGTTGATTGACAGCAGCTCCGGGGTCGCGGTGTATCCGTTCTCCACAGCTGCGCGCGGGATAGATCTCCTGCCCGAGAGCTTTCAGCATCACGCCTCAGGACCGACCGTCAGTAAGAGAGACTTCCACAGCGTCCTCAACAACATCCAGCGGCTGCTGCTCCGGGCCTCCTACACCCAGGAACACAGCGCCATCTACAGGTGCGCCGCACACACACGCTCAAACCCCAGATCAGCATTAGTGGAACGTGATCCACATCCGTGATCATTAACTGGAATTCAAACATCTTCTTCGTTTGACTGGAGACCGTGAAGACAACACAGAAGCTGCTGCAACGTGCATTTATCATATATCTATATATGTATTATTCCAAACACTGATTCTGCCACTAATTGTAATAATCCAGTGAGATGTTTGATCTGATCGTCATCCATCTGTCTGGAATGGCATGAACTGAGACTCAATCTGTGTCCTTCAAGAAAGCTACCTGCAAAGCTCCTGAGAAGCTCTGACAAAAGCTGCTTTAAACGCAAAGATGCTCACAACAAACGCGGATTTAGTTTAGTTAACTGAGAAGAAAATCTGTTTATGACAGTATTTGACTGCATCCTCACACACGTGTCTCTTGAAGCGTCTCGGAGACATTGTTCTTCTGGATTGAGTCATGGAGACAACTAAAGTCTCACTGGATTGGTGCAATTGCAATACGAGTATAATAATTCTCTACATAAATCTCTATTCATCTTAATGCGTCTGCTGCCTCTCATACACAGCTGACGGAAAGCAAGACGCACAGATCGTCATGACAACAGGAAAGTTTAGGGTTTGATGTAACATTTTATTGATAAGAGTCACAGGCATCTGCTTTGATCAAATCTAATATTACATCTGTTTTAACATAAGAAAGCAGTACTGGATAAATGATCTCTCGTTGACTTTTTGGAGGAGTTTGACTGAGAGTTGACGTTATTCCCGAGGGTTTCAGCATCCATCCTTTATAACAGGCTCTGAACACTTCACTTTCAGCAGGGCTTGCGCGTAATACACTTCCATTTTCTATAAAGCAGGTCACATCGTGAAGAAGCATTTAAAAGAGACGCCAAAGACGATGACATGTGCAGACTGATATCTATATCTATTTATATATTTCTTACTTTTCTCTAACATCCGGATATTAAAAAAGCAACGATAAAACAACTAGCCGGGATCATCAGTTCAATGGGAACGAGCGATCATTCTGTCATTTCCGTTACTTTTAAAATGAGACGTTTTTTAAGTCGTGTTTCTCTACCAAGCAATTAAAACGAATAGGGACTGGACACCCTGAAACACCATAAAAGTATTATTATTATTATTATTAAAGCTATCCTACAGCTTCTTTCTAAAACCTGATGAGTCATGCAGTGCTTTGTTTCTCAAACCTAAACGTGTTCCCTCACTGATCAGCTGTCGAGAGCACACTGTTGAGTCAAAGAGTTTGGGAACAAATCATTCAGATTGAGTCAAAAGAACAAACCATCCATGAAAAGCATCCTTCGTTCTTTAATAAGCAGATGTTAGGGTTTTCAGTGAAGTAAAGACTTTTTCTGGGATTGATGAATTGGAAACCCTTGATCTTGGTAACACATGCAGTAAAAGAAATGTTTAACACCGTTAATGCATTTGTCTGTAATAACTAAAAATATTACAGCTACAGATACTATGTATCAATGTGAACTTACACTGAGGTTATATACTACATAGACATCTAGTTACTGTGCCTCATTCTGAAGTGGGAGCGCTCTAATAACACTGTAGTAGTGACAGGTAGTAGATGTGAAGGTGCAGCATTACTTACAGTCAGTGTTACGTGTTAAAGGGAGCATCAGAATAAAGTAAAACAGAATAGGTTTGTGCATTTGAGATGAGTAAAGAGCCACTGCATGAATCGCCACACACTGCTGGACCTAATTATTACACCAGACTTGTTATTAACTTTGTGCATTAACTCTTTATCTACAACTGAATTATGCAATTAATCACAATTAAGCATGTTATCATCTGACAGCAGAACAGAAGTGTCCTGTGCAGTGATAGACCATGCTCTCTCTCTCTCTCTCTCTCTCTCTCTCTCTCTCTCTCTCTCTCTCTCTCTCTCTCTCTCTCTCTCTCTCTCTCTCTCTCTCTCTCTCTCTCTCTCTCTCTCTCTCTCTCTCTCTCTCTCTCTCTCTCTCTCTCTCTCTCTCTCTCTCTCTGTCTCTGTTTCTCTGTCTCTGTCTCTGTCTCTCTCTCTCTCTCTCTCTCTCTCTCTCTCTCTCTCTCTCTCTCTCTCTCTCTGTCTCTCTCTCTCTCTCTCTCTCTGTCTCTGTCTCTGTCTCTCTCTCTCTCAGGTTGGGTCGTGTGAGTATGAGCGTGGCTGCTGAAGGCTCTGGCAGCGGCTTTAAAGCCCAATCTGTGGAGGTGTGTCAGTGTCCTCCTGGATACCACGGCACTTCCTGTGAGGTGAGACAGAAAACAAAACTACATACACCCTTAAAAATAAAACTTTCACGGCAATTCTGAAGAAGAGCTGTTAATGTTTTCTGTGGAACACAAAAAGAGACTTTCAAAAAGAGGTTTTCAAGAGCATGATAATGAGCTGACTCTGTAGTGCCGTTTAGACACCTGTTGACTGCCTTTTCAGGACGAGTAAAAGCTATTTAAAAATCACAAGAGTTTATTACTGATTTGTATATATATATATATTGGGCTGGTGTTCACTGCTGATGTCCCTATATAAAACATATTATTAAACTCTATTTGAATATATAACTAATAACTAAACCAGGAACTGACACAAGACTATGAAAACAAGAAACTGGAGACACATAAAATAAAGACAGAATGGTTTGGTTAGAGCGCTAATACTCAACAGCTTGAGCAGAAACTTAATGGAGTATATTGTACAGATTTATCAGATTGCGTGTTTATCTAACCTTCTGGTCAACTGGCTAATGCCCGGAGGGTGTTTTAAAGACATACCTGCTCTGTTCGGTCAGGTGTTCCTCAAGTTCCTCCTGAGATAAACCCTGATCAAACTGCATTAGCTCGTTTGTTTCAGGTCCTGTGTGTGTGTGTGTGTGTGTGTGTGTGTGTGTGTACTGTGACCTGTGTGTGGGTGTGATTCCAGCTTTGAGTTTTGGTGAAGTCACAGGAGGGTTTATTCTGCGGTTGAGATGATCACAGTCTCATTCTGTCTCTTGGCCAGTGGGACCTGCTCACATCAGCATAAAAATCTGCTCGCTCAGAAATCAATAACCACTGCAGCTTTAATAGAGGAGACACTTATGCAGAGAGAAAGCATGTCCCAGTGATTCAACACAGTCAGCCACCTCATGGACACACACACACACACACACACACACACACACACACACACACACACACACACACAGAAGTTGGTATTTGTGGTTTATGACTCTCCATAGATGTAATGGTTAGACAAACTATATGTGTTAGTGTTTTACACCAACCCTACAGCTAAACCTACCCCTTACAGGAAACTTTAAGCACAGAAAAAAAAACTTTATAGTTATATTTTGAAATATGGAGACATTGGCAGTGTCCTCATAAATCAGTTCCACCTCTGTCATACCCATATCATTAAACTAATTTGTGTCCCCATAAACCACAAAAACTAGCTCACACACACACACACTCTCGCTCTCTCTCACACACACACACACACACACACACACAAAATAAATGAGGACACACCAGAGAAAATCCAATGTTAAGGAATATAGACTAAAATCATAACAGAGATGTTTAATTTTGTAACGTTTACAATATTATTAATATATTATGATATCTAAAAGATCATGTGACACTGGATTAATTATGCTGAAAATTCAGCTACAAAACTATTTTGTAATTTCAAATGATCATTTTGTAATGATTTCACTCATTTTGTTATAACAGGCATTTTAATTTATAATAGATGACTTAATGCGGAACGCGAACGAAGAAGAAAACGTGCTTCTGCCGTTTCAGTTTCACTTTACAGAAATGCCTTTTCTCTTGAAGTGTTGGCTGAGTGTTGGGAAGGACGAGCCGCTGGGAGAGTGACGGGGTCAGCGGGGTCGCTGAAAGACAGCAGGAAAACAAGTGTGATGTTTATGGCTCTAGTCATTCCCAGCGTCCGCTTCATATTCAGCTTGTGTGCGTCCCATCTCTGCAGTCAGCAGTTCTAGAGACCGGCCTGCTAGGGGTGGCCTCGAAACTGTATCGTAAGATTGAAAAAAATTGGTTTAATGATATTTAATAAATAATAATAGTAATAAAAGAAATATGGAGCAGCTTTGTTGGTGATTGGCAGCAGCATTTATTAGTGAAAACACAACCAAGGCGTTTTCCATCATTTTCCAACGTTGTACACTAATACGAAACGATTTAAAAATACTTATTTAACACTGAACATTTTTTACATTTTAGTAGACATTATATATATCATTAAGTTAGTAAACTAATTTTTTGTGGACATT
>NC_056718.1:539874-562374 GCF_018831695.1 Puntigrus tetrazona
CGTGTAGTTGTTTTAACTTAAAATCTCATCTGAGCTACAATATTTGCACACGTTTTTTGCTGAAAGCGAAGCGGCACTAAAAGAAACGGCTGTGTGCAGACAGGTTTCCTGAACATTGCTAAGGGTTAGTGTTGAGATCCTCAATAATAAACCTGTACGTTACTATGGCAGACGAGAAACTATTTCAAAATTTGTATCACAAAAAAATATATCACCTTTAACAATCTTGTGCCACTAGCTTAAGACCATAATTCCATTTAAACTGGTCTTATTTTTATCAGGTAGTATTTATAAGGATGACTTGTAGCTCATGCATGCAAAGTACTGAATGCTTTAACTTTAACTGGCACATGATTTCAGCACTAGGCTAATATTGGCTGTAGCATGCTAGTGGCTAATCCAGAAAGAGTAGACATGTCCCAGAACCCAACAGCTGAACATTCCACATCCTCAAGCGGGCTAAAGAAAGCGTCTCTCCACTCCTGCCCTCGGCATTCCCAGCATGCCCCTCAGAGTCGTCTGAAATAGGCACGCAGTCATTACGCCGGAGCTGATGGCAGAACCTGACCTCGCTGCGCAGGGTTGAGCCGTCTTGAGCGAGCGCTTGTGACGGATGGAAAGGATGTTTTTAATTCGCTGCTCTTTTGTTTTTCTCTTTGTCCCCTTGCTGGCTCAAAAACACCGTAGTTTCAGCCCCACGTGTCACGTCGAGGCCAGCGGTGAGGTGATCTGCGATCGATGCCCGCCGGGTTACACGGGCACACGCTGTGACAGGTAAGACAACAAGGTTTCGCCTTCAGACTTCACCTTCAGTGGGGCAAGTTGTGCCACTTTTTAAATCTCCTCTATGCAAAAGGCTGGATATAGCTAATGATATTTTAGTGTCTTTAACGTCAGGCCATGAACATTTTACCATTTCCAAACTCTATCAGTCTTTGTAACTACTATTCATTAGGCGTGTTTTCTTTTACTGATAAAATGAGCCAAGGTACCCTTTTTACTTTGTTTTGCAGAAACACAAGTAGAGACACATATTACCCATGATCCTTGGTTAGTTACTTTGCACGTACAATCTTTAAAATGGCCTTAAATTTTAAATAATTTATCCCAAATGTGCATCTTTGAGAGAGGCCTTTTCCCTGTGAAGCAGCATGGCGTACTGGAAGGTCCCAAGCTGCGTTCATTTCTGATGATGCAGTAGATCCATTTTTGATGCAGTTTTGAAACTTGACCAGAACATCCCTGCAGAATTTTAATGACATTGTACCAACACCTTAACGAGACAACGCCGTAAGACATCATACTGCAATTGTGCATCATATATTTCTTATATGTTTTGTTTATTTGAATATCACATTGTTAACTTGGCAGCATAAAACTAAACTCTTGAAATCAATATAATTTTGACTCATTTTCATATCATTTGTCAGATGCTTTTATCCAAAGGGACTTACATTGCATTCACGATATATATCACCAGTTCATGCATTCCTTTGAAATCAACCCATAATCTTGGCATTAATGCAGCTTCAGTTATGAAATCAATCAGTTTCATTTTCGTTTTGTTGGTGCCAGTTCTTTTTTCATTCATCTGCCAATGCAGCCGTAATTCAAAAAGCTAAAAAAACATACTAAATGGTGGTGTTTTTTTTTTTTTTTAAACCCAAAAATGCCTGTAGTTTCGTGTAAGATCTAAAAACCATGGGCAGTCCCCGTAAACCACAAAAAAGTCTGTGTGTGTGATTATGTGTGTGTAAAATGCCAAACAACACCATATGTTTGAGTTTGTAATGTGTTTGTTTGAGTAGACTGGTCAAACAAATCTTAATCTTTAGGCCATATGGATCTCTGTCCCAGTGTGACATGAAATAAAACTCAGGGATAAGATGGAGCAAATGGCTTGATCCTCTGCGGTCAGTGCAAAGTGGCCACAAATGCAATATAGCACAAAGCTCGCTAGCACTGGCAGCTGTGGCACTCGTGGTTTGGTCTTAATTTTATTAGCATCAGAAATCACTGAGCTCATCTATCGTGCAGAATGTTTCCATCAGTCGCTCTGTTTATTTCTCTTTCTCGTGCCTTCGCGTTCCCCACTGGGCGTCGATCTCTCCGTTTCTCTGAAGGTTGATATGCTGATGTGTTAGCATTAGCATATGCTGCGTTCTGGGGAGGTTGCATTGGCAGTCGCATCAGCTCTGTTCGTGGACCAAATCACAGCGGTGTTGTGGAATACGGCGTCTAGGTGGAAGAAAGGTCTCGGCTCTGCTGTGACCCCACTCCTGAAACAGATGGAGAGGGACTGCTGCGGTGCTACGCTAGCTGGCACCAGAGCTCTCCACGCTGAGCCATTAGCAGACGAGAGGTGGAGGGAACGGAAACGAGGGAGCTGCCGGTGTGTTGTGGAGGACAAGCGGAGAAAAGTTAGAGAGGAAAGAGGGAGTGAATGGAAAGGTTTCTCGTTCTGGGAAAAGCCGGGGACAGACGCACGTTAATGGGGCGAGATGGGACCGATCCATCACTGCTCAGACGGGGCTCGAACCCAGTCTGTCCCCTGAGAGACCCGCTGAAAGAGATGTGAAGGACACGCTTCACACAAACGCAGTCAGCCGGCGCGTGTCGCTCCTAAAACGTGTTCTTAAAAATGCTTTGTACCAAGGCCATCCAACAGGGATGCCACATTAAATGGAGCGCAGATAGAGACTTAATCACACACGCGTCGAAGGACTTTTAAAGGAGGTCTCAAGAATTCCTCATAAAATACTCTGCAATGAGAAGGCAGAGATCGCAATACGGACTCAAACATTTCTTATTAAATCTTCCAGATTCTGCATTTTCAAAAAGTGCTGTAGAAAAGTACTTGACTGCTTTTGGGAAACTTCAATGAATCTCTGTTTGTTGTACAGCTTTATACTTTGTGCAATCTACTGCTTCATCAGTGTCCCTTTAGTTGGGCCTTCTGAGATAAAGTTGATCTTTCAATGAAACTTTAAAACTCAACATTGTCCAACATGGCCGTAAACACCATAGACACTGAAGAGGAAATGCCTATTCTAGTATTTGAGTTAGCTGTCAGCCAATGTGTGATTATCATTTTGTTTTTTAAGTTAAATCATAGGTTATTACAATTATTATGTCTCAATAGATTGTAAATATGTGGTTATATATTTGGCCAGCAGTCATAAATTGCACATAACTGGCTCTATTTGAAAAGAAATCATTGCAAAATACAATACATCATGCATCATTTTCAACACCAGATCTCAAACAGAGGAACGCTATCAAGAATCTGTAGAGCTAAAGTGAGCCCACCGAGAGCGCTACCAAACACTGTAAAGCTTTTGTTTTTTAGAATACAAATATGAGCAAGAAGTGCCACAATTGCTTATTTCTTCAATATTGAATATCTCACTCTTCTTAAGAAGCAACTTCAGAGACTTTAATGTTGATTGCGGTGATGATTGACCCTCGTGAAACATAAATTGTAGATCTAAATTCCAAACGCACCAACAGCCACACATTTGCATCACATTTATAGTCCAAGCTACTCTTGGGGGTAAACATCACATGCATCAAAATAATGGCAGAGAAAGTGCCACTCTGAAATATTATGTAAACACAAACAGAGAAAGCCGCTTACTAATGGAGCTGCATGTATATGCAGATAAAAAGTGTTCATTTTTGGTCTCTTTGTACATGTTCTCAGAGTGAAAGCATAGTGTGAGCTGTGCAAGCTTTGTGATACAGGTCTTATATTCGTCATCCCGCCCCCCGCTTCATTCACACACTGTGTATGTGTTTGCTGTGAAACATGCTGTAAAGCTTGCTCTGAGAGTGTAGTAGGCAAACAGTAACAGTAATGGGCTTAGTGATACTTTCAGTTTAAGAATCACTGACCCAAAACCGGAAAAGCAATACCCGCCTCTCTCCAGCCCACTCAGTCTTTCACTGACCTAATTCAGCTCGGCCCCTCCATGGTGCCTGGTCCTGCTCTGAAATAGAGTACTTAAGTTTAGTTTGGCCCTGCGTGGCCGGCGACACACGAAACAGTTAGCGAGTCAGATAGAGCAGGCTGAGGTGAATGAGGTAGAGACAGGACAGAAATAAGAGTTTGGAACGCTCCCAGGGTTTTTTTTTAGTAATTGTTCCCTCGTGTGCAGACACACAGGAAGTTGGCCGTATATATCGCCAGGGTTAAAGACACCTGGCCCTAGTCATCAGTGCTTAAGATGGCTCTCTCACAGCAGAGCTAATGACAGGAGAAATTATGAGCTGGCACCAGAGGCAGAGGAAGAGCAGAGCCAGTCGTCAATGCTCAGTTACCCTTTAAAGGGTACAGAAGCAGTGCAGAGGTGACAGTCTGTCTGACAGTGTTGTTGGGGGGGGGTGTATTTTCGAAATGGTAGGTGAGAACATTTCCATTTACCCAGATACCTTTACTAAAAGAGAATCTGTAACCATTTCCTAACCGCTGTCTGCACCAAATGACGTCTAATTTGTCCGTTAATGGAAGTCGGTCTTTACTGTTTTATTACACTAAATGCTAATGCTAGTTTCAAAACAGTGGAAATAAAAAACTGCACAGTCAAATTTTTCATTGTAATTTGGTCTAGGAGGATGTAACTAAATCGGGCCTAAGACGGAGCCTTGTGGCACTCTGTATTTATTCGTTAAAGATCAGTCACACTACACTTTTTATTCCATTCATCCACATACGAATGTGGCAGAGAAGAAATACGAGATACTGCAAAGTTGTTACGAATTTTGCTGCGTTCCAAAAGTTCAAGTTTGCCGAACTCTGATCACGCCATGACCTTGTAGATGATTTAAAAGAACATATATTTAGGAAAGTGAAGTAGATTGTATGTTTTAACATTTTAGATGTATTATTATTTGTTACATTTTGATTTAAGCTGTTAATAACAACCTGCAGAGCATGATCAGAGTGCAGTGTCCTGTTGTGACTGTGGCTTTAATCAGAGCCAGCTCCACATTTACACACATTCGTAGAAATAATCTGACAAGTACAATTTAAACAAGGCCAGAGCTAACAGATGATAAACGTGTGTCTGACAATTCTCATTTTCTCAAACGTGAAAGAGACATATCAGTACCTTTCTGCTTTGTTATATGTTACACTACAACGTATGAATGGCAAATTTTATTCCATTATCTGATCTTGACATTTTCCAATTTGCATTTGCGGTCAAGTCCTTAGGAGACCATTTCCAAACAAAGAATGAAAAATACATGAACCTTTTTGAATAGCGGTACCAGTTACAAAGTACCGGGACGGACGGTTTTGGAAAAAACACACTTTTTATCTAGCCCGACATACAGTAATTCAACGATAAATGCAAATGTTACTGTATATGTACCAAGATTTCTTAAACAAGATATGCTGAAGGCACATGTGATATCCAAGACTTCGTTTAAAGCTTAACATCTGCAACACGCGCAGTTAGAACTAGATTCTGCTCCAGCATGCTACTGGGACTGTAAAGACAGTCAAAAGCAATACCATATTCAATTAATAAGTCTAGGGTGGCTCGCGGAATCCGCTGAGCCTGAGTGAAACACGGTGATTACTTTCTCTTTCCACCATCATGCAGATAACACAGTCGTGTGCAGATAAGCGCAGAGGAATCCATTTAACATGAAGGCAGTGGATAGACTGTGCGTGTTTATCAGCCAGCAGCACAAGTTGCTTCAGTAGAGATATAGGATCCAAACGCACCGACAGCAGATAAGAAGAGCGGGTGGGCGAAGCGAGCAGAAGAAGTGATAGCGTCTCTTCCCCTTATATTTCTCTCACATTCTCATCGTCTGCGCTTTGTTTTGGCGAGAAAAGTCTTGGGCGTTCTTTTCATGATCAAAATAAGGCTGTTCATCGGACATACTGTAATGGAGTCGGTTCAGTCGTACACAGCTCCTTTAAAAGAGAAACGGTAAATGGCTCATCAGGAAATGCAATATACTTAAATGCTTTGCCTAAGTGTTTCCGTTCATCCCACTTTAGCCTAGCTACTATTGACAGGCTATCTGTTAAGCTCAGTTTTAGCTTCTACACACGCTATCGCAACTGCTTAAGCGACCTCTGATCTGATTCAAACTGCAATTACAAAACAGTTACCACAAAACAAACCCACACACATGGACTAGGACCACAAGTTGGCTAACTAAACATTATTCAGCTCATTACAGCGCTACACAGCAAATGCATGCGAAAAGTTGATATAAGTGTGAATTATTTGTGAGAAAAGAGATGGTCAAATGATGCATGATACACTTTTGTGCCACTATAGAAGGGATAAAGTGTGATATTTTTTTATAAAGCATGTATTCTCTCTACTCTGGGTAACCTCAGGTGTGCCAATGGCTATTTTGGTCGTCCCAACATACCTGGGGGTTCCTGTCAGCCGTGTACGTGTAACGGGAACCTGGATCTTACAGCGGAGCTCAGCTGCGACCCTTTGACCGGAGCCTGTCTGCGCTGTCACGAGGGATTCGGAGGACCAGACTGTGAAAGGTGCGCTGACGGATACTTTGGAGATGCCCTTATAGCCAAGAATTGCCAAGGTGAGTGAAGGAGCCGAGTTTCGTTGTTTTCAGATTAAGAGCAAGATATGATGTCTAATCTCAGTATCAGGCAATTTAAGAATAAATGATTGGAGATATCACCAGATATGCCCGCATGTCACTAGAAGATCCAGCTATGATCTTTTGATTAGAGAAGAACTACACTACCCATATTTCAGCAAAGAGATCCACCAATCAGGTCACTGTTGCCATGATCACAGTTGTAGGCAATGGCTTTTTTAAATGAAACTGTAATTTGATTGGCCTGTTATTAATTTATTATTGCACAAAATAATTCAGGCTTTTATAATGGAATAATATTTTCTATTATGAAAACCACTGTTTTGGTAATGGGTCTGGCGGTGGGTCTCACTCTTAGCGTAGCTTAGCACAGATCATTATATCCAAGCAGCATCGCGTTCAAAAATGTGCAAAGAATTTTGCTATTTTTTCTATTTAAAGCTTCATGGACTAAGACCAGAAGAAAATGAAAAGTCGCAATTTTCAAGGCTGATACAATTAGGAACTATGCTCTCATTCCGGCGTGTTCCTTTAAATATGTACTTTGAAATACGTAAATAAACAAAACTGTCTACAAAACGTCAGTCTTGAATTCAAATTTTTTAATTCACTAAAATAAAACTCAATTATATAAACACTCCTTATTATACATTTTTTAACACTGCTCTTTTGGAGGGGATTGAGGGACCTCAGAAAAGTGGGCACCCTCTGATAAGCAATCTACAAATGCAGTAAGAGGCGGGTTGTTCTGCAACCTTCTCGACACCATATTTGGTTGTCACTTTGGGATTTTTTAATGTGTCTGTTTTTGCAAAAATTAATTTCTTGTTCTTCCCGACAGCCCGTATGGCAGATGTGTGTGTGTGTGTGTGTGAGGTGAGTCGATCCAGTAGCTCGGGCCGTCTACCCTCAAGGACAATACACAGAGATTCCCCTCCAACAAGCCTCACGCTACACCATCTGTGCTTCATCTCAGTCAGAGTCAGGCTGTTCAGAAAGTGTGCGTGCAGTATATTGAAATGCAATCTGTCCTCCCGCAGCCCTCCAGCAGTGTGCCCACGGTTACACCGCGCTGTAATTCTAAGCAGGATAGAGTCATTCTGTTTGATTGTTTTCCACACACACTGCACTGATTAGCATGCAAAGGGGTCATGGGATATTGAATAATCACACTGGTTTTTAATTTTAGTTGTTATACACGCCGGAGGCGAGTTCAAAGCACATTTGGGTTGCACAAATTCCCTTGGTTGTGCATGAAACATGACAATGAAACAGTTTTTTCCAGCGTCCGTGTGTTCCTGCTGATTTTATCCGTGCTTAGTGCATTTCATATGGTTAGAAAATTGCAGCATATTCAGATGGCGGGGGTCTAAATTAAAAGGCTGTGATTCGAGAGAACAGGAACGGTAACAGGAAGGGTTGGAGCTAAGGTCCGTCCAGTGCTTAACCTCTAAAGCGTGTTCATATTTAATGTAAGATAATAGCACTTTCTTAATTTCTGTTGGGAATAGCAAGTTTTGAAGAGCAGAATCAACAGAAGAACGCAGTGCTCAGTGGGACGTTTCGGAAGTTGTTTGCATGACCTACATTACACAGAAAGTCTGCTTTACCTGCAGTGTTATACATAATGAAGTACACAACACTTTGTTTGGAATATATATAGTACAGTATGCATTGTAAGTCTTGTCAAAACATTAATGGAAATCTCACTGATCACCATAAGGGGTAATGTCACGGATTTTTTGTTATTATCATCATTTTAATATGTTCCTTGAGGTTTACTTATAGTGCTAATGAAGTTTTTGCAAAAGAAAATATAAATCAATATTTGGAAAAACTATTATTTTCAACCCTCATTCTGGCCCCCAATGTCAAAAAATTAAATACAGGATACTAAGAACACAATTAACCAACAGACCACTTATAACACAGGACAATATATACGTGGACAACTGACAACCAAAGAATACCCAAGTAAAGAACATGATCAGTTACGCTGAAAACTAATCAGGTCATGATCAAAAACCAAGGAACTAAGGAAGAAGAAATACCTAGCATAAACAGTGTTACAGCTAAAGGAAAAATACAGGAGTAAAATGGGTACGCTTTCATTCCATTTGAGTAGATTTTGAGTGGGCTAGACATTTTCATGGGACCTGGCAACCCTGAATATAGTGTGTGTGTGTATATCGGCTGCTTAATTATGATCAGGTATTGTTAGTCCTTTTATTAGTCCTTTCAGATATATTCAAGTTTGAAAACAATTATTTGATCATTTTACAGTATTGCGTTTTTTTTTACTGTATTCTTACCTAAATAAATGAAGCATCGCAGAAAAGGCTACAGTTCTTTTTTTTTATTTTAAGGTCATAAAAATTCTTATATTGTACAAGAAAGTCTTAATTATGTTTCAAGAGGTCTTAAATGTAGATAGAATTGCGTCCAGAATTGCGTCATAGCTTGATGTGATGGTTAAAATTCAAAAGGCTATGATTTTATTTAAATAAACAGGAACGCTGGTTTCAAGTCCAGAGTTGCGCTGCTTTGTGTTCTGCTGTTTGAAGGAAAATAGTTCATTTTTAACAGGGCACAGTTCAGTAATGTCTAAAGAGAAAGGAAACGGATGCGGGCAGCTCTTAAAGCACGTCATTACCTTTACATTTAGCCATTTAGCAGATTTACAAATGAGGACGATGGAAGCTACCAAAACCAACAAAAGAGCAACGACGAATGAGAATTGCATCCCATTTGCTGGCAATACTGGATAGTAAGGAGATGAAAAGAGTGTGCAGGTGTAACGTGTTGGTGTCTGCTTGTGTTTGTCTCTGTGTAGCGTGTCGGTGTCACACGAACGGGTCGCTCTCAGAGCAGTGCCATCAGGAGACCGGACAGTGCCAGTGTCGGCAACATGTGGTCGGACGTCATTGTGACGAGTGTATGGTGAGTCGCTTCTGTCACTGAGTGTGTGTCCGTTGCACATTTTCTTTTCCTATTTTTATCTTCGTGACCCCGTGAATGTGTGTGTTCAGCCGAACTGCTGGTGGGACAGTGAGGCTCAGTTGTGTAGGCCGTGTCAGTGCAGCGCTCGGGGCTCCGTGTCCCAGCGCTGTGACTCTGAGGGCAGGTGCATCTGTCGGGCCGGGTACGTGGGCCGCAGGTGTGACCTCGTACGCCCGCCTCACGCCCGCAGGGAGACCCGGAGACCCGTCCAGCAGGTGCCCATCCAACACGTCCAGAGATGGGAGAGCAGAGGGGGCTGCCCTCGGGGGGCGTATCGCCCCAGCACAGGGGTAAACGCTCGGCATGATGGGTGCACAGGATCGGGCTCGTGTGTGTGTGTGTGTGTGTGTGTGACCTCCCGTGACATTCAGCATCTAATATGAGCGTGACACGCATGAGAGTGCATAAACAGCACACATTATGCACTTTTTGTTTCTTTCTTTCTTTTTTATCAGAATTTTGCCCATTCTATTTAGATTAGTTAACCATTCATTTAATATTATCTATTATTTGTGTATATTGCAGTTAAGCCAAAATGAACTGCTAATCTTGAAATGAAAGTTTTTTTGAAAATTATTTTGAAATAAATTAAGCCTAAATAGTAACATTTTAAAAAATAGCCAACTAACTGAATAAATTAATGACAAATGCATGACGCTAAATAAATAAAAATGAATGCTGAAAATATGAACGCTAACTGAAAATCTTACACATATAAATATTCATAAAAAATAAATACATAATGTTATATTATATACATACAAGAACTTCATTTGAACAACGTTAAAGGCGATTTTCTCAATATTTCGATTTTTTTGCACCCTTTGCAGCCAAATATCATCCTATCCTAACAAACCATAATCGATTAAAAGCTTATTTATGTTTTAAAAAATTGGCTCCTAAGACCGGTTTCGGGGTCTAGGGTCACATATACTCTCAGTAATATACCTTGTTATATTATGATCATAATACACATGCTGCTATAATGTTTGATGCTTCTTTAAATGCAGTTTTTAGTAACAGTGATGCAGCACTGAGGGCATCATGTATCGTAGCTCCAGCATGCTGAACAAAAAAGGTTCAGAATTTCGCTGCCTGTAATCAAAAGCTGTGTAATAAACAAGTTCACTTTTATTCTTCACGTAGAACGCGCTTGACTCCTGCTGGCCTTAGAAACGTGTGAATCGAAGCGTTTTTTTATAGATACGATTATTATTATTAGAAACTGAGTTGCTAAGTGACCTCGCAATACGTCTTTCTTAATTCACGGAAACAGCGTGAGCGCGTCAGAGCCTGATCTGGGCTCCTTCATAAAGATGTTTATTGTGTGCATTGCGTTCGCAATATTTCTAACGTTCCCGGATCGCTGGTCATAACTGGAAATAACGGTTTATGTTTAGGGTCGGTATAAGGGTTGTAAATGCCCATGGGTAACATCTTTGCTACTCTTATGAACAAAGTTATTGTATGCTTTACAATAACCTCTTATAAATGAAAATACAAACACGCATGGGAAACATTTCTGCGCGCTAAAGCCATGAGACCCGAAACATATATATAGTTCATCATTCAAAAAGACAGCCTTTGGCTTTAAGACGGATGAAGCATAATGTGCACAGTCTGCTTCGGCTTTTAATTATACATTTACATGTAACATTAGTTAAGTAGCGCTTAAGAGAGTTAATCTCTGCCGTGCACAGAAAGCCGCTGTCAAATGTTGTGCTTTTTAATGTTTTAGTCTTTTCTTAGTCTTTCGAATGTGCCAGACGCCGTCATGAGTTCTCTTGGAGGAGAGTTTTGTCACTTTGGCTCACGGCTTTGCATGATGGTGTGTGTGTGTGTGTGTGTGTGTGTGTGTTCACATATCTGGCAACCATGGGGTGCCACTGACAGCCTGTGCCAGGGCTGCTTCTCATTGGTTGCTACGGTGACAGCGCACCTGTTCCTAGCAGACAGATGGCTGTCAATCACCCACAGCAATGGCTGCCACAGTGACTTCACAGCCACATGGCACGTACAGATTTATCATCGCTGCACGATCGTTTTTGATCATTAAAATTAAATTGTTGGCAGTTTACCTCTCAAAATGTCTGTTTGAAGAGAGGTTTGCAGAGGCGCGTTCTTGTGCTTTGGTTTGATGCGTAATAACCGAATGAAGGTCTTTGAGTCACTAAACAAGTCTGAAGAAGCTTTGACGTAAGCGCACAAGATATCGTACAGATTGAGGGTTTAGCGGTTGGACTACAATCTGTGGAAAAGATTTAATCGATACACCTGGGTTCTCCAACATATGTCATAGTTCTCGCTGTTTCTTCATTGCTACCTAAAACTCTTTGGCCCTTATTTGTGGAAAGTGCCAGACGGCGTAGCCATCACCCCCTGCTCACTGTCTCGTCTCTGTCTCTCCAGTCCGGCTCACACATGCAGGGCGCTCAAGGCTGCGTCCCATGCCACTGCAACTCATTCGGATCGAAGTCGTTTGATTGCGACGAGAGCGGTCAGTGTCGCTGTCAGCCGGGCGTGACGGGACAGAAGTGTGACCGCTGCGCTCCCGGACACTTCAGCTTTCAGGAAGGCGGCTGCACGCGTAAGAATCCCCCTCCGAACTCTTTGTGCCTCTGTAATTCCACACGTGCGTTCGGATTATAATCAAACAGTAGTTCCACAGGACAGGAAAAAGCTTTAAAGGTACAATTCAACGAAGATTGATTTTCAAATCATCAACCCTTGTTTTTTCTTGCATTTTGCAAAAGCCATCTTTACTCTTGCTTACTTAACTACATGTCAAATAATTCTCATTAATTCACAACTACATGTCTAGTAACTCTCAGAGTAACTGTTAGAGTAGGTTTAGGGTTACTAGAGTAATTTTATATATGCTTGTAAAGTTTCTGATAGTCGGCATGTAGTATGTTGTGAATCAAAATAAAGAGTAAGAAGATATTAAGCAGACCGTCTACTAATACTCTAATGACTGCTAGATAGACACCTAGCTGCAAAGTTACTTACTGTTAGTAGAATGTTTAAAATGTTACCATAACTGTATAAAAATGTATTAAAATATGTAGAAGTTCTGTATTTAGTTATGCGGTTGTTATATTTATTACATTTTTTAATTGATTTAAATGCACCAGGATTAATTTATTCTCAATTAATTGCTACTTTGAAACCAGTGGTGGTTTGTACAGTAGTTAGTAATAATTTTATTGTATATATCATATTATAGCAGCATTTCTATTTTACATCCATATGTCTCAGATTGGAGACCACATGATCCGAGTCTATCCATATTAGTTTTATAGCTCTTTTTATTTTAGAGCATTTTATATGCTCTTTCTGTCTTAATAGTATTCTGAAACATTATAACAGACTGTTTGATCTGAATTAAGCCAAGTAATGACGCCGTTGTCTTCTGCAGAGCTTTGAAATTGAACTACTACTGTAAACGAGGCATAACAGATGTAAGTGAAACATGGAACTGCTTGATCTGCGGAAGAGCCAAAGGTCGCGCGCCATCCAATCAGATATCAAGCAATGGTTTTTAGATTCCAGCTCGGTTCCTGAATGCGGATGACAACAAGCCTGACCCGCGAGCGCTACAGTTTTCACCCGCGGTGTTCATTTCATTAAGAATAATGTAATTCTCTGTCGGGATGGTGTGTAAATTTGCCCGTCTCCGTCCAGCCGGAGCGTTTTCTGTCACGCTATCACACTGATATCACCACAGCAGAGAGGAGCGCCGGCGCTGACATTTAGAGCAGGTGCTCAGCTGCACTCCGCAATTAACCTGCTCTCTGTTTCTGTCTGTCTCGCAGCGTGCCAGTGCGCCCATGTGGGAAATAACTGTGACGCTAACACAGGTCAGTGTATCTGTCCGCCCAACACCGTGGGAGAGAGATGTGACAAATGTGCGCCCAACCACTGGGGTCACGACATCAGCAGCGGCTGTAAGGTACGGCTTATTCTCCTCTCCTCCCGCCATCACGACTTCACTCCGCCTGCTTTGCCTGTGTATATTTATCTCGGGCCGAAACATCATTATTATTCATCCTCTGTAAAGTCACGTCGAGGTGAATCTTTGAGTTAATCCCGCAGAGCACAGCGTCTTTATTGCTAAGTTACCTTCTGAATTCGGTTCAATCCATGAAACTGTTCAAACAGATACATATAATGCAAGGTTAAATCAGTTTTTCACCATCCAGAATGTAAGGTTTTTACTGCGGCATGTGTCAGTTCACTAAATTAGCTGTATTTATGTGGTATCATGTAATAAACTGATTGCTTAGGTGCTGATTATCGCTATGCTTGTTTTTAATTTGTCTCAGATCACCCCTAAGGGTCCTACAATATCTGCAGATCTTCAGTGAACATGTTATTGAATGTGATTCTATTCAGTATTATCCGATAGCACATGTGTCACACAGGTTAATTTCTCCTCTTTGTATAGGTAAAACATATCTTGGTAGATTGGTGGCCATATAAACTTGAACGTCCCTGTGGCATACAGAGTTTGTAAGGAAGAACAGGAAGTGTCATCCAATATAACAATAGAATAATAAAAAATAAATTACATCTAACAGAAGCATATAACATCTAACAAGCAACCGGGCCCAAAACAGAGCCTTGAGGTACCCCGCAGGTAATAGGTGTAGAGGAAGAAGAGTAATTCCCACTCCTAATGGAAAAAGCTCTCGCCTCGAGGTAGGAAGAGAAGCAGCCAAGGGCAGTGCTGAGAACTGCATTTTATTCTGACTGATTTTCTATTGAGTGGGAAAATGGTTTTAGCCTTGCCAGCCCTGATCAGACTTTAAAACGCTTAATGGTTCCGAATGGATCCTTCGTTTTCAGAATGTTTAGTCACCCGTATGGAAAAAGTGAATGCCGTTTTATGTAAACGTTTTACAAAGCATGAACGTTTATGTGTTTTCTCTTCTCTGCAGCCGTGCGGCTGTAATGCGCTGGGGTCCGTGGCACAGCAGTGTAACGTGAACACCGGCTGCTGCATGTGCCGCGAGCAGTTCAGGGGCGAGAAATGTGATGAGTGCAAGCTAGGTTACCGAGACTTCCCACAATGCATTTCCTGCCAGTGCTCGGCGGCAGGCTCGTCGCTGGACACCTGCGATGCGGAGTCTGGGCTCTGTGCTTGTGCTGACAGAAGCGGCCAATGTTCTTGCAAGGTAATATCCTAGTGCTTGAAACCCATCTTTGCTTCTGCAGCTGTAGATCCACTAATGGCGTTGCACAGTAACCTGTGATCAAAGGGATTTTTCATGAGAATATGGTTATCAGGGCTGTGAAACAGCACGGACTGTGAATTACTGTATATCTGGTAAACTGCTGTCCTGGGCTGCGTTTCCCAAAACCGTCGTAAGCCTAAGCAGATCGTGAAGATCACTGATGCTGATGGATTATCTGCTGAGGCTTACCGTTCTCCTGGACTTTAATGTAGCTGTAAAACAGCAGCACTCAGTACTGATGCGAATGCGTGTGTGTCCAGGTCAATGTGGAGGGAGTGAAATGTGACCGCTGTAAGGTGGGCTCTTTCGGCCTCAGTCACAGGAATCCTCTGGGATGCAGTCAGTGCTACTGCTTCGGCTTGAGCAGCTCGTGTACAGAGGCCACGGGACTCATTCGCATGAGGGTGAGTAAACACACAAGTCATATATCGGTGCTTTATTCATCAATATGATTCAACAGTTTGCTTTAAACACCTTCTGAAATATCTTGAACTGATAGTGAAGAAATGAAAAGAACTTTCTATATTGTTTTGTTTTATTTTTCTGTCTTTATATTTAATTACTGAACTGAATTTTATTAAGCATTGTTTGCCATTGCATTTTATACAGTGGCACACGGGTTAACATCTGTTCCTCTCATAAAGCAGTTTCTGGTAAACCGTTGCTTACCAAAAGGTTGATGATTATCGAACTTTTAAAGTCTCTGTGCCAAACAGAGTTTGCAAGAATAAAGCCTTGGGATACCCCGCAAGCGATAGGTGCACTTTTAGTTCCTAATTTTCACTTCAAATTGAATTACTTAACACTCAGTATTGTTTCTCATGTGAACAACACCATTAACCCTTCATGAAGGAGTATTGGATTTGAAAATAGCAATACTGCTACACCTGGGGACCAAATTCAGGTGGAAAGAGAAGTAAATAATCTCCTTGGAAATTTTAAATAATTGCAAACCATTTATACTATTATTTTAGAGGATTATGAGTGCTTATGGTTGTTATCCAAAATGTATGTATTTGCTATATATTTTGGTCACGATGGTGTGGATGGGATAAGGACGCAGGTGTCTGTTTGTGTGTGTTTTGATGGCTTTCTTAATCATCTTGTCTTGGCTGAGAGGCTCCGGTTACCAGGGAAACAGTAAATATTAATAAATATCAAGTGCTTCCTAGCTGTCATTCTCCCTCGACCGTATATTCACAGCAGGACAGAATTAAGTGTGTAGGAGCAACGGAGAGAGACAAAGATAGAGAGAAAGTGCTGACGCACAGAGCCAGAGACGCCCCTTGTTTGTTTTTAATAAGGGTTTCCTGCACGTTCACAAACTCGTCTTAATCCTCAGCGTGCCCACGGAGAAAAGCGGCAGAATATGGCTGAAGGACGCTTTTCCAACCTGATGAAATCGACAAACAAATTAAACAAAGATTGCAGTCCAAAAGTTAATCTAAGTTTCGGAAAAGAGTTTGGAATCCTTTAGCTCATTTATGGGAAAACGAGAGATTTTTTCTAAGCCAGTGAGTCGTGAGATTGTGTGTTGATTTGAGGGTAGTTTAGCCGCCCTGTGGGGTTCCTCACGCACGCGTCTACCAAAATATGCCTCTCAATACACACCCGAATAAATTCTCAAAGAGACCGACACCGAAACACAACGCTATTACACTATTTTGTGTGGCAATTCCACTCTGCTTACTTAATAAATATCTCTGAAGCACTAATGACAAAAATTGTTTTCATAATCTTTCTATGAGATGTAATAACTTTCTCCACCTCTGAAATATATGCTGCGTGGGTGAGGACAAACATTAACCAATAATAACGTCGCAACCCATTTCTCACAATCCAATCTGCATTAGAGCCCTCATCGAGAAGAATATTCGATCTAACTTCAATATTATTGAAGATAAATTGTCGATGCCGTTCGTTGGCTTTGTGCAGGTCTTGTTTAAGTTCATTCCAGCTGATTGATGCGGCTTTCCTGTTCCCTTTTGCTGTCCTGTAGCTGACTCTAATGCCAGAACAGACCGTTCTTCCTCTCGTGGACAAATCCAGCCGTCAGGAGATCACAGCGGGCGTGAGCTTTCAGCATCCTGACATCATCGCTAACGCTGATGTGGTTCAGCAGCATCTGAGTGAGCCGTACTACTGGAGACTGCCAAAACAGTTCAAACGCTCAATGGTCGGTCCAATATTTTGAAATACATCACACACGTATTTACGGGAAATGTGTGGTCACTCATGTTTTGAATGCTTGTTTCTTACTTCATATGCAGTAAAAGCATTAACATTGCGCCATATAATATACAAACGTATAGTCCAATTGTTTCAGTTCTATAAAATAATATTTTCGAATATTGCGCTCTCAGATAACGGCCTATGGGGGGAAGCTGAAGTACGCCATCTATTACGAGGCTCGTGATGAGACGGGCCGCACCTCCTACGAGCCCCAGGTCATAATAAAAGGCGGCCCTAACAAGGACAAGGTCATGGTTCGCCACATGCCAGCGCTTCAGATCGGCCAGCTGACCCGTCACGAGATTGACATAACGGAGGTGAGCCAATCAGGGACGAGAGCCAGCCTCCAGCCCCTCCCACTTGCTCAAACACAAGTGATGACAGTGTTCACGTGTGCATTTGATTGATCTCATAAAATGTTGATGTTTTACAGCACGAGTGGAAGCACAGTGATGACAGGCCGATGTCTCGTGAGGATTTCATGGACGTGCTGTTTCACGTCGAATACATCCTCATAAAGGCCTCACACGGTAGTGTCATGAGACACAGCAGGTAACTGATGGTTTACAGTATAGATTTGGAAAATACTTACATGTATTTACGTATACATTTTTGAATATAAAAGGAATATATATTGAACATATAACAGTTCATGCATGTGTGTGTATTTATTTATGCATAATGCATGTACAGGGCACACACGTATATTATGTAAACAAAACTTTGCAGGATTTCTGAGATCACTTTGGAGGTGGCTGAGGTGGGGTCACCCTCGCAGGACAGCGAAATCGCCCATCAGATTGAGAAATGTGACTGTCCTCTGGGATACGCCGGTCTCTCTTGTGAGGTAATGGCTTTAGTGCGCGGTATTTGATGTGGAAGAGCTGTTACGTGCTGGAAGGTAGTGATAAGATGTGTAAAATGTCATTCATTTTATTAATACCCAAATCTCTGTTGGTCAGATTATATCATAATGTTGGTCAGATAATATAATGTGATCTCGAGCAAACTTCATATATACTAAGACACACACACACACACCTATATATATATATATATATATATATATATATATTATAATACTAAGGACACACATTTTCATATGTGGAGTACAAAAGTGTTGAAGGTCCGTTGAGGTTTATGCATCGTCTGAAAGCTGACTAAATAAGATCTGCATTGATGTATGGTATGTTAGGATAAGACAGTGTTTGGATGAGATACAAAATCTGGAATGTGAGGGTGCAAAAAAAACCTTTAAAGGAATAGTTGACCCAAAAATAAAAATGACCCCATATTTTACTCACCCACAAGCCACCCTAGGTTTATATTGCTTTCGTCTTTCAGACGAACACAGTCAGAGTTTTTTTTTAAAACATATTCTGGCTCTTCCAAGCTTGATAATGCAGTTATTGTGGATATATCCAATTAATGGAGCTTCAAAAAATAATGGCAGCATTACCAAGCTTGAAAGAGCCGGTATAGATTTTAAAAAACGCATACTGTGTTTGTCTGAAAGAAGAAAGTCATATACACCTAGGATGGCTTGGGGTGAGTGGTTTATGGTGTCATTTTTTTTTATTTTTGGGTGCGTATTACTTATCAAAAATTACGTTTAGGAAAATTTACAGTAGGAAATTTGCTAAATGTATTAATGGGCTATGATTAAGATTTTGTGGTCCGGAGTCACATATGTTTTATATTCATTACATTAGTACGACTGAGACTGAACTCGATCTGTTGTTCATAACATCACAAAAAAGCAACTCTGAAAAGTCTTAGTAAGGCAGTTTCTAAATAGATTTAACGTGACGTCCTTGTCACAATAATGAAACGCCGCTGACGTGCCCTTTCATAACAGGACCGTAGAAACACAGCAGCTCTGGAGAGCAGACCGAGTGTGGAGAGACGAACAGCTGGCTGTATCTCTGCACGCCGCTCGTCATTACAGCAAGTGTTTCTTCTCAGACTGTTAATGTGTCAAAGCGCCCTCTCGCCGCCAGTCTCCGCCCACAAAGAGATCTTTAACAAGCTCGAGCGCGCGAGACTCCGATTACAGATCAGCGAGTGTCAGCTGTTCACATTCAGGCTGGACGAGGCGCGTAGAGACAGATGGCCCTAACTCCGAATCGCTCCATACTGTGCTTAATAAAGTATTTTTAAACAGGCGTTTAGCAAGTTCACCCTGAACAGATGGTGTACTAAATTGACACGATTAATTTTGAAGTGCGAGGGTGAGAAGGTGTGTTGCTATGGTTTCGGCCGTGGACTGTTTTTCTCGTCTGCGGTGTAACAGTTTTCAGTGTGGATCCGCGGCACGTTCCTGCTTACTAGCTGAATGACTGTTGTTACGTCGGTCTGCAACCTCTTGCATATTTACACATTTACTGTAGCACTGTCATATCCAAAGGCCACGGTACTATGCTAACCCGGATAGATTTGTGTTTTACTTCTTGCTATAATAGTCCATTTTGTCTCCCTTGTCAGGTTTTGAAAGCATACCAGAAACACATTTAGCTGATTACGTTTTAATGCAAAATACAGCAAAGTGTTTTTTAGATCCTGTTGATGTAGTACAGTGTGTGTGTGTGTGTGTGTGCGCAGGAATGCGCGGCCGGGTTCTACAGGCTCTCTCTTCACGCCGGTGGAGCCGCGTCCAGAGCAGGATTCGGCACCTGTGTCCGGTGCCAGTGCAACGGACACAGCGACTCCTGCGATCCTGAAACAGCCGTCTGCCAGGTACGTACAGGCTTAATGAAAGCGTTTGTGAACGGCATTACACCTCTGCTTCCTGATTGGATTGGCTTGAGTGAGCATCTCCCGTTGGTGGAGGGTCGAGGTAGCATTGCATTCAGAATATCCCAGCGATGGGATCAACAAACCACCCCGGATGCCAGTTATCCAATATCCATTTTCCAACTAAATGGCGCTGGTTCCAGTCTTCATCCAGGACGCCTTTGAATCTCTCTCAGATCTGGCTTGCCTTTCCAGGTCAAGTGATGACAAAAGAGCTGCCCGCTGGAAACGTAGATTGGGCCAGACTGGATCCAGCGCCGCATTAGTGGAAGAATCGGGTCTGTTGAGTCCGTAGTACAAAATGGACACGCAATCAAACCGTTCTCCAAACGGCTTTTCCAGAGTTGTGCATTGAAAAGTCGACCCTCTGCCTTCAATTGCGTGCATGCTAATAGCAATATCATTTGCATTTTACGGGTTTCCGCAAATTGAAAATGGTAAACGAGTGTGTAGGGGGGTAATTTGAGTAATTGAGGTACACAGGAAGTTAATGAAAGTTTCAAAGCGACACGGACCAGTAAAGCGCAACTCCAGCAGTCTGATTACACTCCACTCTGAAAGCTGCCGCTCCTCTGTGCCTCTTTCTCTCGGTTCGTTTTTTCCTCTCATTCTTGGTGTGCGACTTGGGCGACTTGAGAAATGCAAATCTTTTAACTGGGGCCAGCTTTCGTTCATAACGTTGCATTGTAACAAGATTAAAAGAGAGCTTTGTGTGTTCACCGAAAAGCTGCATTTGTATTGATTCTATGTGTAATGAAATTAGCCTGTTTTCTTGTCGCAGCATTACGCATCTTTTGTCTCACCGGTGTGATTCCATGCTGTAACTCAGCTGTCAGTCAAGCAACGATTTAAACGTAAACCAGATGCGATGCAATTAATTGCATATAGCAATATTTGCTGTCCCAACGTGAAGATGACTCACAGACATTATTGTGCATTAGTCTGATGGAACGTTAAAGCACAGATATGAAACTCAGTGTCATGTTATGTGTAATTAAACTTAAAAAGCGAGTATCAAACCCTGCATTCTGCTGCATTCTGTCGCGCTCCGTCCAGCTGTTTCTGTAAGATTGTGAGCTTTGCATTCATTCTGCGCCGTCTGCTCTCAGCAAGTGTTTTCATTGACTGCAGACTGGAAAAAAAAGAATTCTCTATTATAGAATTCTTTCAAAGGAGTTTTACAGAGAGTTGAATGCGTCAGTGTCTTGTAGTGGTTTAGCACGAAGCAGTTTCGGCATTGGTTTAGGGTTGGATGATATAAAACAAGTGATCCTGCAGACTTGCAGACAGTATAGTGCCGTCTATCACATGTAACAGTGCAGCAGTAACGATTAAGATGTTTAAATATCGGCTGGTTTTGTTTAAAGCAAGGTTAAGCAATGAAGAGTCATAAGGGATGGTTTAGAGATTAAAGAAATTCTTGGAAAACATGAATAAGGATATGGTCTGTTGTCTTAAAATTTAATTTTTTGGGGTGTTAGTATCAATATGTTAGTCTTAAGGTTATCTATAAACCAGTGTGCTCCAAAAGAGTGACAAAATTTGCATGTCACAACAGATCAACGTTTTTTTTGACGTCACCGCGTACTTCAGCTTTTCATCAAATCTTCCCAGCCAATCATGTGCGCTAATCTTCATATATTAAACACTACACAGGCTCAGAGTTTCATGGTGAATCTAGGGAGTAATCTTTTAGACGGTTGGTTGTCAAATGCGGCTGTATCGAGCTCAGCGGCTCTAGCCAAAGCAAATATTAACAAAACACTATTGGCCATTTTTAAAGGGGGGAGGGGTCTGCTCGATATGTCCCGCCCCGTCTTCCTGTTTCACTTGAAATGACGTCTTCACTTAGAATAACGCTGCATGTGTCCAGGCACTTCAGGGGACCTTTAAGTGAAAACTAGACGCTTATCAAAGAACTAATTTAAATGTTAAGAAATAAAGGGTATGGATTTCATTTAATCAGCAGTTAGAAAGTCAACACATAATCATTTAATTGTTCAGTAAACATGGTTTATTGTGTTTAGGACTATTTTAAAATGATTAATCATGCTAAATGCATCAAATTGGCAGCTGTAGTTATAGCAGTGTTATTACATGTTTTAAAGCGTTCTGTGTGTGTTTATTCTGTTTTGTTCTACTAGAACTGTCAGCATAACACAGTCGGTGATAAGTGTGAGCGGTGCGCTGCAGGGTTTTACGGTGTAGTGCGCGGCTTTCCCAATGACTGCAAACCCTGTGCTTGTCCACTGCTCAACCCGGAGAACAAGTATGTGACACACACTCACACACACACACACACACACACACACACTGTACAAACCAAAACTTTCTATTGGCCTGCACCTGAGCCTACCCTCCACAGAGAAACTTTCTGCATTTGTGAACTGTGCTTGAAAAAAAATATTGCTGCAATAATATATGATATATTGAAATCGGACAAAACCTTTGGAAGGCACACACACACACACACACACACTCTCTCTCTCACTCTCCCAAACACACACTCTCACACTCTCTCACTCCCCCACTCTCTCACACTATCACTTACTCACACACACTCTCTCACTCTTCCACGCACACACACACACACACACACACACACACTATCACTTACTCACACACACACACACACACACAC